>NC_142530.1:17902500-18172500 GCF_964205215.1 Stylophora pistillata
AATCGATGCTGCTTTCACTGGGGAAAACAAAACCAAAGAAAAGGAAATAGTGGATGGAAAGGGCGGGTTTGCTTTATTGTAAATGTTAGCGTAATACAGGGTTATCTACCCACATCTAATAAACAAAAGTTTCCACGCGCGCCTAGCTTTTCTCTTTTTTTTTTTTCGGGCGAAGATTAGATTTTGGCGCGCACAGAAAGCGGCGTAAGCGCCAGTTGCTCGACATACCTGCGTGGCCCGTGCGACGAAATAGGATTGCAAAAGTTTCAGTTACAGTAAATTATACAAAAAATCTACAGTGGTAGAAAGATTTATGCTTACATCTCGTTTAACGTTTAACGCGACATCAATGCCTGCAATCATTATGTTTTATACGAACCACACGTTCTCATGTGATACGTGCGAAAGTATTCAGTAAAATTACCGGTAAGATTTTCGCGGACAATCTCATCCATTTCTCTTACATTGTGTGCTGAGACTGAAACTTTTTATCACGGGCAAAGCTTTGTCGCACGGCTCAAACAAACATAGCGAGC
Source organism: Stylophora pistillata (assembly GCF_964205215.1). NCBI lineage: Eukaryota > Metazoa > Cnidaria > Anthozoa > Scleractinia > Pocilloporidae > Stylophora > Stylophora pistillata. The sequence goes on from NC_142530.1 coordinate 17,903,037, forward strand.
ACCTGAGCTTCTTGCATATGCCCTTATTAAAACACACGAAAGGACTCCAAAGCACACTTCACTCTGATTGGGCAGAAAAAAAACAAAGATTTTCTGGCACCAATCAGATGCCAGAACGACTGCGACCGTTTGGAACTAGTCTTGTAAGACAATGTCCCCAGGGGCTCTTCTGCGCTTAACTTGAAATCGACTCACAGCCGCGGGGTCTCGGAGGATGCGTTATTTTTAGTTTGAAAGAAAAATATTGTAACGAGACGGAGTTCACGTATCACTTGGATTGTCGATGCTCCCATGCATTTTCACCAAATGAATCTTGCATTTTATGCAAATTATGTGATTATTTCGAAAAAAGAACTTTGGGGAAAATCGAGATTGATAGGGCAAATGAGATTTATAGAAACTTTTGGAGAATTTCCGATTAGATATTTAGGCATTTTTTCGGGATTTTTGTACCTTGGCTTAAAAAGCAGGTTTTCTTATATTTAGTATAATTGCTCCGGTGATGGTAGAGGTGCGTATACTCTGATTGAGCAAGGATTGCGTCACATCTCGCGCTAGGAGATTATGGCAGGGGCACTAAATTTCAAAATTGCTACTTCGCGATTTGGTTAATGTCATATAGAAAGTGATTAGATAGTTTATAGGGATAAGATATCATAGAGAATACCATCACACGACTGCCATAATGCTACAAAATTACGTGAACAAGTTCAACCGAGAGAATATAAAAGGACAGGGAGAGACAATCGGGACGTTGGTAAGGATATGTCCAGGCCAAAATCAATGTCAAAAGGTTGTCAATGGGGGTACACGAGTCTTGTTTCGCTCTGCTTTTGGCGTCTGAACTGCTTTTTTTTTCTAGTAGAAACTTTAAGTCACGCAAAGAAAGCTATTAGTGGTCGTTACTTCAAAAGGATTAATTATTGTGTACCTAATTATCTTAATGATAGCTTAAGATTATTAAGTTCAGTACATTCACGCAACACTAGATTTTGTAAATACAACTTTTTATTACCTAAGTTTAAAAGGGCAAGAGAAGGAGGGAAAACTTTTCTAGTTTCTGCCATAAAATTATGGAATCAGTTAAAGCCTGAATTAAAAAAGTCTAATACACTTAAGGCCTTTAAAGACAACGTATTTAAATATTATTATGATGACAAATCATGCTTAGCTCATTTTAATCGGTAAATTTTATTGATAGTAGTTTTATATATTCTTACTTGTTTATATTATCTTGTATTATATATTTTATCAATTAAATATTATTTGTAATTAGCTAAATTTCTATTTATATTTGTAATCTTTTTTTTTTTTTTTTTTTCAATATATTAATGATTCTATTGTATTTGCATTTATATATTTATTGTAATTAAGAGGACCACAAGTTTATTAGTGTTTGTGCACTATCACGTGCTATCCTCAATAAATAAAGTCTTATATATATAAAGTCTTATATATATATATATATATATATATATATATATATATATATATATATGTATAAAGATCAGATACAGAGATCCTAGAAAACACATTCCCTTACGAAATCCTGTCCATGAAAAAAGACATATCCCGAGGCCCGGACCATAAGCTTCCCTCTCTGTCCCATTATTTTCCCTTGGTACAATATTAAGATAATTCCAGAACTGATACAGAAAATTTGACCATTTTTAAACTTGACCCAGAATTACATATTCAGGATTGCAACAATATGTTTTGTACAGGGTGGTCAAACGCGTGTCACTTCTGGTACTGAATCTGCTCGGTACCATACGCGAGGTGAACCCTTCAGACTTAAAGATGATCTGCATCTGATTTCTCCCTACAATAGAACTGCTGAATTGTTCATCAAGACCACGAGACTAACGAAACTGATCTCTCCCCAACCTTTAAAGCTTTGACTATTAAACAAATTCACCGTGTCAGTGCCACAGGGAATGTATAGAGGATAGAAAGGAGAATATGAATGCTGATGTTAGGGTGTAATGCATGAGTTAAACTGAAATGTGTTTGATAATTTTTGATCAAATGTTCTAAAACAAGAGAACATGAACCGCTGATATTTTCTTTTCTATAATGATCTTATTATAGTAGCTTACTCTCAGAAATCTGCAACTAGTAATTCTTTCATTTTAAAAAAGAATATCGACATTATTTTTACAATTAGCAACTCACTTAAACTAGAAACTGGGTTATTTGGTGATGTCAACTAAGTTGAAATTGTAAATTGGCCACCGTAAAGAGTTAAAAAGTTGACGTTTCGAGGGTTAGCCCTTCGTCAGAGCGAAGGGCGCTCTGACAAAGGGCTTTTAACTCTTTACGTTTGTCAATTTACAATTTCAACTTAGTTGATATACCCAATTTTCTTGTTACCTCCACCAACGCGGCACCACAATTTCTTTAGAAAATTAGGCTCTTTATTCATTAAAATAGAAACTACACTCATATCTAATATCTAATGTAGGTTACAGCTGGTAATTGTACTCTTCCTGTTGAGGATTCACTTGTAGTGTAGTTAAAAGATAATTATATACATGAAAAATTACGCGTCTCTGATTGGCTGAAGACGAGTGCATTGTTCATGTAACTTGAGGGCGAAGTTGTAACACAAGTGCAAATTACAAATAGCGCGCGCTGTCAAAATTTCGTCCGTTTTGACTTCGTGTGATGCTTTCTTATTGCATATTTTTATAGCACTGAAAAGAACCAGAAGTTGTACAATGACGCCGCCACGACTTTTGTCGGTACGACTCTTTCCGGCACAACTCTTTCCGGCATGACTTTTTCCGTTCATATTCCCGCCCTCTTGGGCCAAAATTGCGTTAAAATGCTCTACACAATATTGAACGATTCTTAATGTGATCAACGAATGCTGTAGAATTTAGAAGTCACGTATTATTGTTCGGTGCTGCTGTTGGGTTTTTCCTGTAACCATCATTGTGCGACGTGAGAATCTTCTTTCCTTGCCATTCGCTCACGAAAGAAGTCTTCTTACCATCAAAATCCTCTATCAAAACCCGGGACACCTCCGGTTCAAATGCCCCACCCCACCCAGGCAAGGTTCAAATTCCCCATCCCCGGGCACAGATGACAGTCAAATACCCGTGGGTTGTCGGGGGTGGTAATGCTTTCTAATCAGTACTCATATTTCCGAGACAGAATTCATATTTATTCATCATCTTTTTACCCCCTCCCCCCGCGAAATGTTCGTTTGATACTACTAGTTCAGGCAATCGCGGTTCGATTTTGCCCCCACAAAAACTCAACGGGTGCTGAAACGCTGTTCTCATTTCGTTGTAGATGAAAACGAAGACAGTGGAGATTACTTCGATTATTGGGAAGAGTATATGAAGAGATTCCATATCTTAATGGAGGTTAGTGAGTACTTAGAAGTGATCTCTCCTACCAAAAAAGCCCTCACATTGAGTTTCTTGTTTAATTAAAAAAAAAAAAAAAAATTCACATTTAAATTCATCGAGGATGACACTTCTGCCACTCCGGTAGTGTGTTCTCATGAATAGTCAGGTTTAATCGGCTGTTTAGGAATGTAAATCGCTAAGAATAAAGTTACCGTGGAAATCATAAGCTTCCTTTGCTCAACTTCAATATTCTTCAGGATCCTCAAAGATCTCATTCTTTTTAAAAGGAAAATGGCCGGCATCCTTTCAAATACGGAGTTGGGTCACGGCGACGTATTCATAAAGAAAAAAAGATTCCAGAAGCTGTCCGTACGAAACTAATGATGCTGCTAGACATCGCGTCCAAGCCCGGAAACTGGAGGGATCTGGCTGAAAGATTAGGTGCTTCTTGCTTAAATATACAATTCCTTGAAAACCGTCGTCATGAGTCACCAACGCAACACGTCCTTAACGTATTCCAAACAATGAACAAGCCTTTAACTTTTCTGAGGGACATTTTCATTGACCTTGACCGCGACGATGTTGTTACTGTTTTAAATTACGAGATAAATCTTTTCCGAGTTGGCCGCTGAACAGGAAATGAGCCTACATTCCTCCCCCGCTCCTCCTCGACGAAGTCGATGGATCCGCAATGGATGTAAAAGACACACGAAAGTGTTAATTTAAGGCTCTTCGTTGACCTTAACCGCAACGACATTGTTATTGTGTTGAATTACGAGATTAATCGATTCCGAGCAGGCCGCTGATTATGTAATGAGCCCACGACCCACCCTGCTTCTCGAAGAAATAGAGCTTGGATCTGAAGTAGATGTAAAAGACACAAGATAGTAGTAACTTAACGCTCAGTGTAGTCCTCAAATTGTTCTCTTCATAAGAGATGTATAGTCCCAATGTCATACTGACGATGTTAGCTTGTAACTATGATCGCACTGAAATTCAGTGTCACTGGGAAACTCCCTCACTGATGCGGTTTTCAGAGAGGTGCTTGGAGAGAACATTTTCGGTAGAGAACTTTAAATGGTTAAAGTTAAAAAAATATTTTTAATAATACAGCTGTATTGACGGCGGGTAAAAAAGTTATCATCGAAGAGACAAACATGTACATAAAATGATAGATGCGATAGAATTTTACCAAAAAGATTTTATAAATAAACAATTAGGATAGCAGCAGAATAAGCGAAGAAGCGAATACAAATAAATCAAATTTAAACGTTAAGGAAGTGAGTATTTATCTTGCCTACAAACTGTCGCGTTGATTGAAATTATTACAGCTTCCTCGAATGTGATTGGAAGAGGAATCCTTAATATTTCAGTGTAGTCGGAAAGTTGGTTGTAACCGGGCAGTTACAGCAGCCAATCACACTGAGTATATTGTAATGAATCTAAAATTGATCACATTAAGCTTAGCAACCACTTACCACCCAAAGCTGGGGGTTTCCAAACCTGGAGGATTGCAGGTCCACATCAGGACGTAATGTCTTGCCTATCCCTCAACCTGCTTTATTAAATAAACTATGATGATGATGATGATGATGATGAACACATTGAATAATGTCTTTGCTGCAGATATATTCCCGAAGTCCAACATATACAAGCACAGATGCAGATAAAATTCCGAATTAATTTATTTTTTCAAAATCTTAGCTTTCATGAAGCAGCCAGATCGTACCATGCGAAAGGTCTGTCAAAAGAATACGCTAGGGAACTGGTGTATCTAAAAAATAGTAATACTGCGGCACATTCGGTTGATAACGACATAAATTACGCAAAGATTCAACAGCTGCATGTTCCTATACGTACATTGAGAAACATATCTCTGAAGTCATTTTCTACGGGAGAAAAAGTATACTTAAAAACGGAGGAAATAGCGCACGCACAGAATAAAATATTGCCTTTTGTAACACAATCTCATCCGGCTTTGCCAAACCTCAACAACATGCAGATCGGGGAATTGGCATCTTAAAACTTACCCTTCATATTTCATCGCAAAGGAAAGTAATTAAGAGATATCCTAATAAGAGCTTACCTTTGAGGGCAGCATATATAAAACTGCTAGCAAATGGCAGGAGTCACACATGCCCTCTGAACACCATCGGTCAACTGCCTTTTGATTTCCGGCTTACAGGCGGGTCAACCTACACTAAGTAGAGTTATCCATTGATCAAGTGACTCCTTTATTGCTCTCATTCAACTGTCCTTCATTCAGTGATCAAGATAGTAGATTTACCATACAATACTCCCGATTAGTTAAGTTACCTTTACTTAGGAAAGTAGATTTACAAGACGATTGAGTACCTGTAAGAAATGTCCTCACAATAGTAACGCAATACAGAAAACACAACAACCGTGGCGAAGTGCACTGTGGTTAAAAGCTGCAATGCATTCTGGTAAAAAGTGATAAGATCGAGAATTCGCATCCCCAATATACTTTTCAATATACTTTTCGATCTCATGATCTGCATATATGTGCATCCCCAGTGTACTTTTTTGCTGCTCGTTCGCCACACTCGCTGCACAGCAAAAACCAATCAGAACGATCCTACTTATCCAAAGACTGCCTTGCCAAATAACGAAACCACCCAGCTTTAGAAAACAATAGTAGTTTTAAATTATTTCGATACGAGAACCGATCTTCCATGCTGCTCTTCCAAAACTAGTCAAGGTTTGTCACCACCAGAGGCGTCAAAGACACAGTAAATTTACCAAATACAGCTAAGAATGACAGCTAAATGATTGAAAAGTCTAATCATTTCTCTTTACCCGTGGTGGAAAAATTCTACATTACACCTGGACTCACTTTGGACAGAAAATTGGCTGGGTGACCACGCACAAGGCAGGGCTTTTTATTGACTAATATTTCGTCTTTATTTACATAATCCCAAAGCGATTTCGCTCGGACGAATGGCCAACGCTCGAAACGTCAGCTTTACTTGAACTTTTTTTGGTGGCTTTTTCTCTTTATCAACTCAGTGAAATCCAATCTCATGATTTGCATATATGTGCAAGCTGTTGCGCTGTATTTTCAGAACATTCGAGCACTTCGCGGAATTTTGAAAGTTTTGTTTAGGCGGCGAGATAACTAAAATGTTTATTTTTGCTAATTTAAGTCAGATGATTGCATCCTTAAGTGCAACATCGGTCTGGATTTCTCACCCGATCATATGGGACTTCATCTTATATTAGGGTTTTTGTGATGAAATTGGCTCTTTTTTCAATCGAAAATATATATCCTTCGCATTACAATGACCTGGAATATTTCCTTTAGTGCTACCAATTCCGGTCTAGATCATACAGACGCGCTATCTATTAATTCAAGTTACTGTTTACTTTCACATCACGCATCTCTAGGAATCTAGCGGCTTTTTGACAAAAACGAAAACATAAACTGTCGTCCTGACAAAACGGACTGACACCAATATTAAAAATGGTCAAATGCACGCTGCGATAGGTGTTGGTCTGAACAATCTGACCATTGGGAAGAAACATTTTACATAGATCATAAATAATTGTCACTGTGCTTTACACTGACAACGATTTGCTCTGTTTAATAGTTAGAGATATAAGCCAAATATTACATCATGCACTAAACCGAACAGGGCCTGTTGGTGAAGCTGATATGAGTCTGATATCTACGGGTACGCGAATCCTTTGACAACCCCATTAGAACAAAGTCTACATATTCTTTAAGCTATTCAACTTTGTGAACAGATGTCCTGTTTGTATAAAACATCCTAGACACAAGTTTTGAAATGTTGACTTAAATTCTAATCTAAACTAATTTTGAACCGAAACCTTTAATTCAATCTCAAATTTACATTGATTTCTGACAATACCTTCGCTCCTAAATTCTAGATAACAGTCAAGTAAATCTGAGTTGGATAGTTTTTAGTTACTTTTGGATTCTTTACGTCATAGGTTTTCCTCGGATAATGATCCTATCGTCAATCTGTTTTTGGTTCCATTTCCTTTCGTGTGACAAGTCAAACATCGCATGTTTTTTGTTTTCCTTTTCTTCTTTTACAACTATGGAGCGACCACAATTAGATTAAATAGATGCAGCGCTCAAATCTTCATGATCAACGTATGTTTTGAAATCAGAATTGCCAAAGTCAACAGCAAACGTAAACAAATCGATCTGAAACGATATACCACAGCCTTGTTCTACACAAAAATCGCTCTGCTGTTACCTTCGTTCCTATCAAGTATACCAACTGAGACGTGTCCTCTAAGGGTGACGGTGATACCTCGGGTAGAAACCTGTTCGTTTGCGGCGAGTTCAATGCTTCGAACGAATTCATGTTTGTCATCTTTTAAGGCGTAAACGGTAATTTTTACGCAGTGTCCTGTTCCCATAGAATTTTTACAGGGCACAGCCACAACTACATGATTAAGTGCATGGTAACAAGAAATGGAAGGCCTCGATCTATCGTTACAAGGTTCTTTTTGTTCATCTACATTAAACTGGAATGAATGTCTTCCATTTGGAAAGAAGACGTGAATGGTTAGAGAGCAATCATTATCTTTGTCCAAGACAAGAACCCGGCCATCTCCGGCTACGGTCAAATCTTGTGAACATTTCAAATGTTGTTCCCCGAAGCTGTGCATGAACTGCCCCTCTTTGTTGTAAACCTCCACGATGCTCTTGGTAAAGTTTTGGTCAAAAACGTCTGCTGTCACGAGAACTTCGTTTTGTTTGTTCAATGTCATTCTTAAGACTTTTCTGGGATCTTCTTTGAGAGAAAAACAATGTAACATAGACTGTTTCTTAAACACATATACTTGGTAGCATGCCATCGCTGACTTCTCCATCTCAATCAAGATATAGGCGTTGTCACTGTCATCGGTAGCTACATCTGCAATGCTTGAGACTTTGTTAGGTTCGCCACTCGGAGGACACGGAAATGAGTACTGGAACTTGCCAAGGCGATCGTAAACTTTAACATCGCAGTCCCATTCGTCGCCAACAATGATGCGCCCCTGCGTGTCTGCAGCAATGCCCTGTGGTATTTTAAGTTTGTTATCTTTTCCATCTTCTTGGCCAAGCGTCAAGGGCTGGACAGAAAACTGCTCCATGTCTAGTCTACCCAGAATTTCGGCGACTCTGGAGTCATGCAGAGGATTTATTGCATCCTTTCCCTCGCCGATCAAAGGTAGCGAGAGCAGCTCTCCGCCTTTACAGATCATCGACATGACGTCGTAAATGGCTCGATTTACTTGGCAAACAGAAGCGATTATCTGCCTGCGCTCTTCCTTACCAAAGAGAGGTCTGCGGAAGCCCTTCGTTAGCTCCTTGCCAAAACTTTCCTGCACTCTCTTCAAGGAGTGCAGATCTTCAAGACACAGTTTGCATACCGCTAGGGCCTCTTGTGGATGATCCACGTTTTCGAGAATTTTTGCTGCAACGCGAATGGCAATCGCTTGAACGCGATTCAAGGTGCTCAGAGCTTCATTATTAAACGCTTCTGTTGTTTTCAGGCGGGCCTGGTGAAAATCTTCTTTTGCAGTCAGTAGCGCTCTTTGGCCTTCCTCATCTAAATTTGTCAGTTTGAAGTCTTGTAAACTCCGGTAAAGTGCACTCGAAAGATCTGTTGGTGATTCTCGAGACCTGTCTATCTGATTTTCTACAGACAAATCTGCGGTTACCTGTGCTGTTTCTGTGCGAGAGTCGCCTCTTTGCCTTCTTTGAATTTTGAAAAGGGAAAGTACGCCCTCTTTGAACAAAGTAATGCTTGTAAGAAGATGTGATTTTGCGAGTGCATCCAACTGGAACTTTATATGTTCGATTTCACGAACGACCTCTTCTTCCTTCATCATTTCGGTGGTCCTCCGAGCCTTTTTCATAAGCAAGCTGACAGCAGTGTCAAACAGATTTTTCACGTCTGAATCCATAACGTCTCTTGGAAAATAACTTTAATAGCCTCTGAGCTCAGATTTCGCAAGTGTAGTGTGTTTTAGTGGAAAATGTCCTTAATGCATTCGATGCAACAATTCAAATAGAAAATCGTTGCTGACCAATCGCTATATGTCGCAACAAAGCTTCCATTCTATTGACTTAACCTTCATTTAGAAGGTTTAATTAGCAATAACAAAAGACGTGTCATATTCGTCAACATTATTTTGCACAAATTGCAGCCTAAGTCGTTGGTATTCAGCTTGTATCAAGTGAAAAAAGCCAGAAATATGATAATACACAAATTTTGGAGTAAACTACAGCTGAATTTTTAGAGTTCAAACAGCTCCAGACAACCATGGGTCAGATTTATATTTGTTGGCAGATAATGCGGATGGTGTCTAACCGAAACAACAACATTCCTGAAATAAGCGTCGCTCCAGAATGGGTGTGCCAACAGATCAAAATATGATCTTTACGTCACTGCTAGAGGACCGAATAGTGGAACAGCTATATTCTTTTGGATCAAAAACGAATAAATGTGATACAAGAAAGAAAGAATGCTAAGGTATCTGTAAGATTCTTGACGCGCCTTCGAAACAACGGTGTCCGAAAATGAACACCCCTTCATTTACTCAAACGCACTGGCTCGTTTTCTAACAAATGTTGCAAGTAAATTGATGTATAATCTCCACTTTGGATGCTGTTTTAGCAAAAACTGTTTACAAGACACGTTTGGCAGAGATAATAAAAACCTTCAATGGTCCCTCTCATCGCCCTCAAACATTTTCTAACTCCTCCTCAATAAGAGAGAATGTCTAACTAAAGATAATTAATCAATAAAGCTAAAGCAAACTAAAAGGGCGATTTTAACAAGTTAGGAAGGCTTTCGATCGAGACAAATTCTTGATAGAGCGGCTTCAATGAATTTTTGATAGAATTTCTTCAGTCAAAAGCCACCTTGTGTCTACATGTATCGTTGGAAAGAAAGCTGCCCTGCATTTGACTATTCGGCTAATTGTTGCAACAAATGACAACAATTTCAGTTCATGTATGACTCAATTACCTGTTAACAACAAACAGAAGCGTTTGATGTCAAATTTGACTCTACTCGGAGAGAGTGACTATTCCTTTACAAATCTCAGATCGAAAAGGGAAAAAAGCGATGTCACAACCTTACAGCTCCCTCAGTAACAAGATCACTGGAAATATGGGGAGGGTAAAGTTGGAGTCATACTTATCAACAAAACTATGCAAGATATATGCCTGGGGCTATATTCAGGGTCATATCCTGTTCACTTTAAAAGAGTAACGTTGAATTTTTATTCAAACTTGTAATGGCCCGATTTTTCAAAGCTATAGGCACCTGCACCGTTCAAAAACGACTTTTGTTCTGCGACTTTGGAGTTCACTTCAAATTAATTATTTGTAAGAGTCTTGAGGAAGCCAGGAAAAATTTCGAGAAGGCTTGTGACAACGCAAAGGCTTTTCTTAATAGTGGAAACCTTCCAATGGCTGAGCAGATTCTTGCTGCAAATATTGTCGTCTCGGCTGCCATACTGACAAAGATTAAAGATCCTTCGATGGCATTACAGGAATGTAAAGTTTCGATTGAAAATCTTAATAAAAAAGAAAACGTTAAGGAACTTTTTAGACGAATCCTTAAAAGCGGAAAAAAACTTTCCATCAGTGGCAGCGACCAAACGAACTGTTTCTTGGGTGTGTGCCACACTAATCGCGGCGTTTACGAAATTAGCCGAATTGCTGAAATTGCTAGCAAACTCGATCCAAATGATTGGATTTGGCCCTTTATTGAGGTGGAAAAGAAGAAATTTGACCCATTGCGCGACATGAGTTCTTGAAACGCTTTCTAACAACCCTAATATGAAGCATTGTTGCTTCCCATGGTCATTTGGTAGAGACCTTGAGAAAGAAAAACAGTTGAAGATTGCAGAGGACATTGCCATAAGCAAAGAGGGACATTTCATAGTAGTAGACAAAGGTGATCAGATGGTTAAAATTTTCGACGAAAAGGGCAGCTTTTTGCGCTCTTTCCAACCACTCAGTCGTCGGTTGGCTGACGAAGATGTCTGTGGGGTAAGCACTGATCATGAAGATAGTCTGTTCGTGCTTATCAAGATAGATAAATATCACCACGAAGTCCGTGTGTTTGATCAATACGGTAACTTGAAAAGCAGGTTTCACTTGAGGGAAGGATCATTACGCTGCTCACTGGTCACCAATGACAAAAAGGAAATCCTTGTTATCAACGAGAACCCTGCATCGGATCGATGTGTGGTGGAACTATACTCGTGCAAGGATGGCCAGCACGTCCGCAGCATTGAGCTGGACGACTCAGCGGAGCCCAGTGAGCCTAAAGAGTCAAATGGATTAAAGAGTCCAAGAGGAGAAGACCCAAAAGAGCCCAAAGCTCAGGAAGAGGCAGGATATGCTAAAGGCACACCTAAAGGTGTCAGGAAATCTAAAGAGTCTGAAGACAAAGACCCAAAAGAGCAAACGAGGTCCCAAGAGTCAAAGGCCCTCTCGAAACCAAAAGATATCGCTATTACTGATAGTGGAAGCGTGATGGTATTGTATGGCGATGGTAGGGTGGACGAATACAAGTTCGATGGAAAAAAACAGCAGCATCAAATGTACGAAAAGATTCAAGCAAAAGGAATTGAAACCATAGCATTCCATTCCCCTAGCGAACACGTCCTAATTGCGAATAGATCAGATGGAATTGGAAAAGTTTCAGTGTTCACCGCATGCGGCGGTGACTCGGAACTCGCGACCAGTTTTCATGTATATGAGGATAAGGATACCCAAGAGAAGAAGGACTACATTACACCAAGGATTGTAGTGACAACGGAAGGTCGCATCGCTGTGCTCACTGGATTCGTGGGCGAAAGTAAAGTAACCGTTTTTTAAAAAAATCCGTCATTTCGTTTTGACATCAGTGTAATCTCAGAACTTTTCTTAAAATGTAGAACTCCTAATAGGTTTGGACTGATAAGAAATACCAGTGTTTCATTGATGGAAATCCTTAAAAACTACGATCATTTTAGCGATATTCCTTTGTTTTAAGAACTAATCTATTTTGTGGACGGTCCCTGTAGATTCTTAAAAAAACCGGAGAGTAAACACACGTATTGAGGGCACAGCTTCGAGCTTCGAGTTACTTCATTTGCATGTGTTTCAGCCTTCTTTATATATTTCCTTATACCCTATGGATAAAAGCACCATTGTTAATTGGCAGATAAATATCTGATTGCCTAGATTGAGTATCGACGAAATTAGGTAGAAAGCTATCTTTTTTAAACAGCCACGCTTACGATTCAGACTCAAGAGGAAATGCACAAAAATAACGATCAAATTGAGAAAATCGCGGCCACGGTCAAAAATTAAATCTACCTTCATTTTCAATTTTTTAGTAACTATTAACGAGTTTTCAAAGGTTTCGGGAATTATTTTTCAAAGTAACTCGGAATCTCGGAAATATTTGAGAAAATCGATTTCGCGCTCTCCATGGCCAAAAACAGCTGTATAAATTAGCCAAATAAGCAATCGCAAGAACGTCCTCGCGTCTTTAGTGGAAGACTTAACATCGAAAATTAATCATCCATGTCAAAAGTAGAAGTATTAAGCACTTTATTGATGCCTGGTTTTTGCTTTTAGGTTTTACTTCTCTCAACGAAAAACACAATCTTTAATGGCGATTTGATAATAGCCTGAGTAGACATAGTTTTACCGTCTAATTACAGACCGAAATTTCGATATGTGGCCATTCCCCAATCAGGTTCATCTAATGACTGTTCAGTGCCCAAGTGCTCTTCTTCCAAGAAATATAATGAATGGTTGGGTTTTCTCGCGAGCGCTTTCTAAAACGCCATCAAAATCTGAATATTTTAGTGAGAATTTACACTAATTTGCATATTGTCGTTGTGTTGATAGACTAAACGTACTTAGGGAAAAGCCGAAAGCTCGCTTTTTGATCAAAATCTTTTCGCTGAACTCTGCTTTACTCCCGAAACGGATAACTTACCTGATAGACATGTAGTCCAGTTACAGTCCAACTACTGATTTCGTCTTCGGAGATGACGCAAAAGCTCAGTTTCAAAAATATTCGGTCAAAGGTCAAGACTTGTAACTATAATGCGTGACGGCGTGACGCTTCTTAAAGAAGATTAAAATTGCAATACGCAATTGTGGAGACTGTGAAATGAAATTTTTGTAAATCATAAAATATTGCGACTAATTATATGTGTCGTTATTAAGACTAAAAGTTTAATCTGTAACTTATAAATTTTAAAAGGAAATTTTCTTCATTTTAAATAGTGCGTTTATTATTCTGTATTGTTTCCGGAAACCTGTGCCGTCTACATACATACATACATTACCTTTAATCCACCTCGGATTTACAAGAGTAGCTGTATAACTAATTTCTCCGAGAAAGAGAAAAGAAAAAAATTAAGTAAATAACTAAATAAGTAAATAAAATATATAAAAACAAATAGAATCGTATATTATATACGGTACATTACACTACTATTTACATAAGTAACAATTGCATTTATGTTCAAAGGAAATTTAATGTTCGAAAGAAATTTGACATATTTTAGTTCTAAACTCATTCAACGACGTCAATGACCTCAGGTCCTCTGTTCGTTTGTTCCACATGTTTGCAGAATTGTATCTGAAGGAGTGAAGACCATAAGTGGTTGTATTGACATATGGGATAGCTAGTTTCCTTGATCCTCGTAGGTTGTATTCAGTACTCCTCATTTCAAAAGACCTCGTATGTACTTCGGCATCGTTTCGAACTGAATTGTCTTAAAACTATTTTCATCATGTCTTGGCACCTAATACTATACAGATCATATATGTGAACGATCCTTCGCAGTAAAGCACTATTTGAGCAATAGTGAATACAGATCACTAGAATTAATTTTGCTCAGTAGCTCCTGGTAGTGCAGAGACTTCTCATCCAAACTGCTGAGCAATATCTAAAATATGGAACAATAAAGGCCATGTAAAGTTTACATTTCTATTCGCCTGAAATCACATATAAGCTCGTAAAGACAATGAGGACTTCGATTGCCAACGAGGCTTCAACGTGTAGTCCTGGATAAACTTTTGTCGAAACCAAATTCTTTCTTTGCCTTTGACGGCCTTAGAAAGGCGCATTATCTTGCTTCTCTTTGTCTTACAGCACAGGAACATTAACTAACGTTTGGTTGATTCACTGTCAAGAAAGGAGACTACTCATTGAATCTAAGAAACAAGTTTTGCCAGCAGTTTACCGAGATAACTTAGGATAGGATGTGAACCTCGCCTTCGACTAAGAATAGCCCATTTCCAAATTACCCATGGCCTCATTTTCAAAACGAGTCCTAGTGCTCATCCTTTCATATGATAATAAGTTTTCATTCACATGCAAATTAAACTCATTTAATTTTCACAAGAATGGTTGAGCACCAGGCCTCGTTTTGAAAAAGAGGCCAAGGGTAATTCGGAAATGGGCTATTCGCAGACTCGTACTCAGATCCTACAGTGCAACTGTAACTGAAAACCGCTTGACCATGAAAGGGTCTGGGTACTAGACTACTCCATTTCTTTCCCCTCCCTCCCAGTGGGTGAAGTAGATACAGCTGAGGCAAATTTTCAAAAACTATAAACTCAATAGGGCCAATATAAAATAGTTTGGTTGTCTTGAGCACAAAAAATAATAACCGCTGTGAATCGATGCTTTTGTATTCTGCTTCTGTATAAAAATGCTCCAATTTCTTTTAGATGGCTTGTACATACTCAGATGGAACTCGCTAATAGCATTTTGAATGTCAAAATATTAAAAGTATCTTGTTTTTAATTTTTTTTTGGCTTTTTTGTTTTTTGTTTTTTTAATTTCACTTTTTTCTGACGTAAAAGAATCTTTGATCAAAAATTCAAATTGCAACGTCAAGCAGAGAGAAATATATATTCCATGAATGCGCCGTGGAGGGATCTCCTGTCTTGACCCCATTAATTATATAACACAGAGTGTGAACAATTGCATATTGCAATTGCATTTGCATATTAGGGGGCACATCAAAACCAAAAATAGGGTAATTTTAGCCACGATCAGATGGTTCATGCCATTTCTTAGATCGGCTCACACTGGCGCGCACTTCATCAAGATGAATTCATCCCCTCGAAAAGTTGCGATAAACAAAGGCTACGACGGTGACGATCCAACTATGCAGAAACCAGTGCATCTAAAAGAAATCAGAAATAATTCAAAAGAGGACGACGGCCAAGTTGGAGCGGAAGTTGATTCACCGAACACAATTTACGAAACGTTGGAAGGTGGATCGAACGGGGTGAAGCGACCAAACTGGCGATATATGGGCCTGGTTATCATCGCGTGTTTGATTTCAGTTGTTGCCCTTTTTCTAAGTTTGCTGATGGTGTCCGAGAAAGGCAGCAGAAAGTGTGACTGCTCCAGAAATGAAGGTTAGTAGTTTGGTGAAATTCTCTTTAGTCAAAATGTGAGTCAACATATGGCGATTTACTTCTTGATAGAAACACATGGGAAATTTGTCAATGAATACAAAAAAAATCGATTCCGGACACACTCGAAGCGGTAATGATTGCAAAAAGGTTTGCTTGTGCCAACGAATAACGTAAAGGGAATTTTGGAAAACTTGAGTGGCGGTATGCCCATAGTTGGGTAAAAGAAAGAGAAAAGAAAAGGTTGCGAAACCAGTTCTAATCAGTTTTGCTGTGTTAACAATAAGTTTTATCTGCAAATGTGGTATTCTATTGTGATACACAAACTGTTGAACTGAACTTTGATCTGTCAGGAGTCCTACAAGATATAATAATTATAAAACCGGCCATATGGAATACACATATCTAGGATTGACTTTTATATTTCACCTGACCATGTGGTCTTTTAAATAGGTCGCCTTCAGCAGTCACAATTAGGTCAGTTCGTTGAATTTCCGCGATCATGTAAGAATACTTTGCGGGCAATCGAATCACTGAGTTTGATCTGGGACCTCAATCGTTCCGACCAAGCTTTCAAAACATTGTCATCCTCTATGTGGCAATGCAAATATTACTCTATTCAGACTAAAATCACAACCGTCTTCCTTCCTTTCGTCTTACTTTTCTTTTCCTCGCATGATTTCCACGATAGGAAGGTTTCTCTTAATCATTTTCGAAACAAAGAAAACCACATCGGTTGGTATCAGTGAGTCACTGGTACATTGCTGCTAATTTTGTCAGGGCAGCTGATAATCTTTTCTTTGTTTTTGAAGCTCTCTCTGATGCTGGTAACATGAGGGCTTTTGTGGAGAACATAAAGAGCCTTACTAATGATTCTGACAACAAGATTAAGGCTTTGGAGGAGAATATAAAAAATTTGATAACTAACGATGACGAAAAGATTAGGGCTTTGGAGGACAACACAAAAAACCTGACAACTGAAGCTGACAAGATCAGGATTTTGGAGGAAAACATAACAATTCTTCAGCGGAAACTTGTAAGGAAAATACAGATTTAAAGGTGGGGTGTGCTTTGAAGTGGAAAAAGTGGACGCCCTGTTGTTAAGTGCCAATGCAATTGAACTGGGTAGAGTGCAACTGGGTCCCAAGTGATACGTATGAATTCAAATGAAACGAGTGCGCAGTGCGAGTCCGATTTGATTCAGACCAAAGTTGTGCGTCCGTCGCCACTCGATCACATGCATCCTTTTTGAAATTGCGAAATTGACTCATCTTAGAAAAGGTTTTTTGTTCAGTCCCTGTTTTTACCTATCCAGCACCTGGCATGTACAAAAAGGAAACGGTAGCCCTTTTTTTGTTAAATCTAATTTAAAAGCAAAACGGAATATCTCAGAGGCATTTTTCCATCTTTCATTTTCCTGTAATTTAATTGGTTACTTTAAACACGCCTTGAAACCTTTTATTCATTTATTTATTTATTACAATTTAATGGCAATGATGAAAAAGAAATAAATCTAAATGTACAAATACACAAAGCCATAAGGATAATCTATAAAAGAGCGGAGCACTCCATGCAAGAGCAAAAACTAGTACCCTTCATGAAAAAAAAAAAAAAAAATTGCATCGCTGAGGGCCAATCAGATTGTAGGGTCGCTAGGGATGTTAAAATGGATGCAAAAGTTAAAGGTGTTTTAGATATTGTTCTCGGAAATTTCAAGTCCTGTTAATTACCTTTTTTCCCTTATAAAGTACTTGTTAATTATGCTTGTGGTTCCTTTGCTAATTATAAATGACTTTAGGAGACTATCTAAGTCCGTGCATGGTCTAAGAACGGTAAATTATTCGATACTCTGGTCATCGGCCTCAAGCTCATATAGTTTTTGTTTGGTTTTTTTTTTTTTTTTTCGCTTCTTGATAGTGAATTAGTTAACTTTGATGATAACACCGTTATCACCCAGCAATGATTTAAAGCTCATTGTTAAACATACTATGAAAACTCTGCTTGGTCGAGAGCCGTATGCAAGAGCGCGTGAAGTTGAAATGATAACCCAACATGTGCAGCGGATATTTCATTATTTTACAGTGTCCAGTTTTAAGTCTGCTTAGTTTTCAAGCGCCTCGTGGGTGTAGTGCTTTCAAACATTTCCAAACTCAGAAAGAAGTGTTTTCTTTTGCAGATTGTTTCAAAAGATGTACAATAAAATAATTGTTGACGTCGGTTTGTGCATGATATCATGACTTACCAAACCTCGTGTCTTTGTTATTTGCCCAGTCCTCGGTCTCGGCAGATAACTTAGACCTCAGTTTTGATAATTCATGTTATTAAAAACTGGATCATTGGATAATGCAACTCAAGACATTTTATTGGCATAGCCATTATGGTATATGAGCCAATATACCATAATCTAATATCTGTACATTGTAACATCCGGTTTCTTCTTACAAAATAAAGTCGAGAAGATTTGTCTAATATCTTGGGGGCATTTTTTTTAATAAAACAATTATTCCACTCGCGCGTGTTGGATATGGGATGATTATAGCCAACTCGGCGCTATGCGCCTCGTTGGCTACCTATCATCTCATATCCGACGCGTTCTCGTGGAATAATTGTTAAATATCATGTTCAACCTCATCCAATTTTGCTAACATGTAATTTTCTGTGTAGCGCAGTGTCAAGTCAAAATATTGACCGATTTTTTTTAGGCGGAGAAAAGCATGGAGATAAATAGTAACCGTTTGTCCCTAGAAGACGTCATTGGTGTTTGTGCAAAGGTAAGGGGGCACTTCCAACGATTTATGTGTTATTTTTATTCAGGTATTATAATTTTTCTCTTTGGTCGGCGCGATGCAGACTGAAAACCCGGTAAACCATGCTCTATAACTATTTTCGGCTCGTGGACGCGGATTTTACTTCGTATTATCTTTACAAGTTGTAATGGATTTGTTTTGGAGTGTCCCCGGAGAACGACAGGAGGCATGTGGCTGTAGGATTACTGATTTAGCCATAAGGGCCGGGTTGCTGGAAAGGGGGTTAAAGTCAATCTAGGATTAAAAGTTAACCTTGGCTTCAATTTCTCATGTAGAAGAGCGCGTATAAGAGCTAAGGCGTTGTTGGGTCTTCTCTCAATATGACTAGAAACTAAAGGGAAAAATTACAAACGAAAAATCCCTTAGCAGAACTATAAAACTAAGTTAAAAATTTGCACTAACCCCGTACTAGATTAATCTTGTTGAACAACCCGGTCCAGAGTGAAAAAAGAAAAAGTGTGGTCTAGATTTCCTATCTAAAAATGTGGAAGGGGAGCAGAAAACTTTTAAATTCAAAGCTTGCAGTGATAGTGAACTGCATTGTTTTTGAAGGTTCTCAACTCTTTCAACCTCTGTAAGAACGGTGGGACTTGCTATCCAGAAAACGAGAGGTGCAGATGCAAATGTGTGTGCCCCCCAGGTTTTGTTGGAAAAGAATGCGAGAAAGGTATGTTCTGTTTCACGGGTTTGTTGAGATGTCAGCTCAAGTAAATAAACCCTTCCACTCCCATGAGTGACTCAACCTCGTTCCCAGGGCCTTTTCCCTTAGTTGAGGGAAAGGCCCTGGGAACGAGACAGTATGGCAGACAGTAAGGGGAATTACTAATGAGATCTTGGAAGGGGAAGTGTTAACTTAAGAAATACGATCCCAGAAATTTTATGTTCATAATTCTGTGATTAGGAAAAACAATTTGTTCGAGAACCCTGGACAGTCTTAGAAGTTAGTTGATTGCAATCGCTCTAATTTTTTTTCCATACTTTGAACGCATGCCTCGCTAGATCATTCTTTGCACACTTGGTTGGTTGGTAAGGATTGGTCTATGTATCTAGCATACTATTGGCCCATATTTCTTGCTCAATGGACAATTGGCTAAATCCTTTAAGGTAACTATGGCGACAACTCGCGGAGAACAATGTTCATCTCGTCGTGTCGTCTTGTCGCCTCGTCGTGCTATACATTTATCTCGTCGTGTCGCCTCGTCATCTCGTCGTGTCGCCTCGTCATCTCGTCTTGTCGTCTCGTTACCTCGTCGTGCGATACACTCATCTCGTCTTGCTTTCGTGTCATCTCGTCGTTTCAGGTTTTCCTTTCAGTGTCTTGTTGTCCTTCAGCTCAGCTCTGTCTACGGCATAGTCAGTCACTTCTCATTGTGTGCATGGCAGCCATCGCCATAGACCGCCTCTGCTGCCTCTCCTCGCCTTCTTTCTCAGCTCTCCTCAGCTGGCTCCACTCTCCCGCGTGCGTTGAACTGTTCGTTGCCAGGTCCCCTGGTCTTTCTCTCGTTCGTTTCTTAAGTAGAATCTAGTCCACTGGACTGAATCTCTCCAGCAATGCGCACCAGTGAAAAATGTGGAAAGTGGCAGTTTCACTCTATGAAACTCATAAATAGTTCCCATCCACATTCTGCCGAATAATTTGAAAATGCACCAACAGGCAGCATTATCAGAAAGTACATGTACGCGACAGCTAAGTTGTTAGATTTCTTTAATTTCTTATGATTGTCCAGCTCATGACTGAGAATTCTGAAGTTACTGACCAGGGCCCAGTTGTTCGAAGGCCGATCAGCACTAACCCAGGGTTAAATCTTAATCCAGGTTTCTTTATTTCTCTGATAAAAAGCCGTTTTGGGATAATTCTCCCAATTTATTTTGGGGCATTTAATCATCAAATCGTAGACAAATGGAATCAAGCTGAATTTTCTTTTAAAGCTTTCAGATCTGAAATCAAATTTCACACTAACCCGGGGTTATCTTAACCTACTTTTGAACAACCCGGCCCTGATTCCGATCCAGTTTACCATATTTATTGTGATTAGATTTCAGAGAATCTCTTTTAAGAAAAGAGAACTGAATTAAATTTCCTCAGGTTCTTCAATTTACGATGGCAAAATCATAATTAAGTGATTCAAGTAGGTGAAATAACATTTCTATGAATGTGTTATCAATGTTCTCTTTTCATAAGCTGCTGAACGCTGCATGGAGATAATAAACGACAGAAGAGACAAAAACATGTAAGTCCTGATCATTTAAGCCACCAAATTTGATCATTTCAACACATCAGACTTTATAATTAAAAACTTGCATTTCGAGGAAACATTTTGAGATTTCTTTTGTTGAGATACTGTTAGAAGTCAAAAGATTCTCCATTTGTAATCTCATGTAAGCATCTTCCTTCATTTTCTCCTCCGTTCAGATATTGATTGACTTATGAAAGCGCCGCTCCACAATACTCTGTTCATTTTCTGTAATTTTTTTAATTGCTGTCAACCCGCGATGATCTTTTCTTTAGTTGAACATCATTCACCCGTCAAAAAGTGATTTATTTCGTGTAAATTTTACAAGAGACCATGAGTTTCCTCATCTTTCCTCAGTTTGTTGTGATCAGATTCCTTTGTGGAATTCAAAACCCTATAATAATATTTAGGCCTTATATTTCGTGGCGCAGTTGGTGGGACTTGGGGGCATGGGTTCGAATCTCTTTGAAACCCGAATTATTTCAAACTTCTCTTTCTGTACTTTTTCCTTTTAATCTCCCTTGTGTGGTTCATTTCTTCTACTTGTATAACATCAGCAAGTCCAGATATGATTTTATTCATGTAATCATGTTTTTATCTTCCTAGCGGCCCAATTAGTAGCCGAGCTTACCCCCTACACCTTGGATCAGATACACTCCCTGTTTACTGTCACATGACGAGTCTTGGTGCGTGTAGAGACGGTGGTTGGACACTGGTAATGAAGATGGATGGCTCCAAGGTAAACAGAATTGTCAAGTAAATAAACAGAGCATTTTTCAGCTGAATCTGGGACTGAGCCACTGTCTCACTAAACCAATCAGATTCAACATGAAGCGAAAGCCATTCATGGTGACCCGCGTTTTCCCGCGCCTCTTTCAGTTTGCTAGCTTTTACTTTGAGTTCTGATTGTCCCCTTGTGGTACCCACCTATATTTCTTTAAAATCATATTTTTATCTCCAGAGACTCTTAACAGTTGTCAATGTTAATTGATAATATCATTATTTCCCAGAACACTTTCCACTATGATTCAGCGATCTGGAGTAACATGACGGAGTTGAATACTTTTGCGGGAATGACAGGGTTTGACGAACAAGAGTCCAAGTTGCCCACTTACTGGAGCACAAACTTCAACAAGATCTGCCTGGGTATGAAGAAGAACAATGACATCAACTTCATTCTTATCAATAAGACCGCTGAATCGCTCTTCTCATTGATCGCTGATGGAGAATATCGTATCACTTCGTTGGGTCGCAATACATGGAAGTCGCTGCTCGGTTCGGAAGCCTCGTTGCAACCGAATTGCAATAGAGAAGGGTTTAATGCACACACACCATCTTCTGATCATCCCAAGGTTAGAATTGGCATCCTTGGCAACGAAAACAATGACTGCGACACTTGTGATTCCAGACTGGGTTTCGGTGGGGGAGGAAGACATGATGACTCCAATACCTGTGGAAACGCAGCTGGGTGGGGAGGAGACAATGGGGATAAAAACATCAAAGCCATGGGATACATTTTTGTTCAGTAACAAGGAACATGCATGATCTTCGCTACTAACAGGAAACTCATTCCCTAAGACCAATCATTATTTTTCACCAAGGGGGGGGGGGGGAAGTGTGGAGGATGTTTGGGGATACAGTGGAGGATCAGTTGTCACCAACAGAGTATAAAGGGGGGACTATTTAGGAAACTGACTGCCAATTACTGCCAATGAGGCAGGGGAGGGAGGAGGGAGAGGATCATTACAATATCACAGAACCTCATGGAGGGATCAGGAAACTTTTATCGTGACAGGCAAAATCCTCTAACCCCCTCCCCCCCCGGTGAAAAATAATGACCAGTCCCTGAGAGCAATTTAATTTAATATCTGATGCTATAGATCGTTTTCACTCACGTGACCAAATGCTTAGCAACGGTCGCTACGCCGCCATATTGGTGGACTAAAAATGTAAACAAATCGAATCGCATGCGAGCACGACTCTCCTAGACCGGCCTTACACCCACAACAGTGGACAGACAAAATCGTTCCCGACTTTTTGGTAATGATCCAGACCGAAATTAAGGCTTCATTCATTCTTTGCGAATGCCTTACGTTCGCTAAAACGTTAAATTTATTCAGTGTTGATGATGTGGCCCTGTACACTTGAAATGAACCCCGATACCATTTGGTTGTATGCTTGAAGGCTTCGAAAGGCTTTAAATTGCCGTTTAGTGTAAAAGCTAGTCTCCAGCACGAGGTAAAACAGCAGGTCCGTCGATTCTACCGGAGGTAAACAATCTGGCGCGAAGTTCTGGCCCTCCTTCAAGACTGGGTCAATGCCGATCGCTGATATTTTCTCAAGATAACGTTGTTTGAAGTTATTCTCTAACCTGTTTGCATAATCGGATAAAGGTGTTACAGGTGAGGTTATCCTGGAATATTTATTCTCGCTTAACTGCACATCATTCTCTCTAGGGCAGGCCGCCATTTTGAAATTTCGCGCGAAAAGCGGTCCACCATTATGGCGACCGGAGGTTTCGTGACGTTACGTGAAAACCATCTATATATATCATAACTTTACCAGTTATTCAACAAAATGTAAAAGAGCACACACCTATTATATCCCACTGCAGGAAAATAGTTTTCTGAGATTATAAATTGGCTTACTGTTGGTCACCTTTGCCGCCGTTGTTTGGTCTCGTGACGCGCGTTCTCCCCCTTACCAGCGTGACCAAACCAATCAACGGCTGGGGAGAAGACTAGCTTACTGTCAACTGTTATCTGTTTTGATCAACTCGTACCTTCTCTTATCGTGAATTCATATATCTTATTAACCAGGCGCGAGGGCCGTACTGGGAGAATATCGGCCCGAGGTCTTGACAGTACGGACCGAGCACAGCGAGGTCCGTACAAAAGAGACCGAGGGCCGATATTCTTCCAGTACGGTCCCGAGCAGGCTTGGTTAATAAGAGATTTATTATACGACTGAAGTTTAAAGGGACACAAGTGCGGTATCATTCGGGACCATTCGGGACAGTGCCCGGTCCAACACTGAGAGAATATCGACCGGCAATGGAGCATTTTGATTGGTTGATTTTAGTTATTGGCCCTCTGACTGCCCGAGTCGTGTAATAAGTTGTTGTTACACATTGTCTACAAATGTGGGTTTAAGTCTGGGTTTAAGTTTGTAGAACATTCTACTAGCCGCCATACAAGATATAGGGAACAATAGCTAACTTTGCATACACTGGAAAGCTATTCTTCTTCAAGCTATAATAATGTTTATTTCAAAAACTATATTACAAGATTGCAGTGAAGGCGAGCTGAGTGTAATATTTACAATAGTATTAACAATAAAAAAACTAATAAAAAGGGATAACAATTATGAGATGTTCTAAGTTCTAAGTTATTTAAAATTATATTAGATAGACTAGCCATGAGTTTTTTGGCACGATATGTATTCTTGGCAAGCTATGATCGTAGTGGGGCAGCAAACACAGAATATTAGAAATACACGAACTGGTCTCGGTATCTAGAAAACAATGTGCCAGTACTACGTTCAGACCGAGTTCGACGGTATGATGTACTTCTGACTACTTTCCTTAGTCTCTGAAGAATCACTACTGCAATACGAAATTAGAATGTTATTCTCACTATCACTTACATTGCTGTCGCTTTCTTCATTGACTGACATTGACTCGTCGTCAGGTTCTTTCCTAGGAATATATGCTGTGATTGATTCTCCTTGGTCATTAAAAACGTGTGCTAAAATGCGGCAGATCTTATCATCTTTTTTTCCTTTAAAGAAAGATCAAAGTGTCTTAAATACTTCTCCAGCTCTTGGACGTTTAATTGGACGTTTAATTCCGGTTCGACAGAGAATATCCCAATCATATTCATTGAAGGGTTTTTCCTTTCTTTGCTGACGTTTTTCCTTTCTGTCCTTTTCGCGTAGACTGCGTTTCCTCTCCAATGTAGGTAGATGGAGCAAATAATCTTCTTCCAACTCCTTTTCCACAATAAATCTGGTAGAAGAAGATGATATCCCTTCTTCGTCACTAATTTTTAGTTTCACTCTCTCAAATTCGACTTTAATGTTGTGCCTTGGCTGCCAGTCATCAGGTAGGCGAGAGTTTTCATCGTCTTCAGTATACGAATCAAACACATCTTTGTATTTAAAATATGGCAATTTGGTCGGGTCTGGAACTGGCCTAGGAATGCGACTCATTGCTGGACCAATCCATACCTTTTCCACACATTCTGGACACGGTTGTCCTTTGGTTGAAGCCTCAGAGGTGTTTCATTTCTAAGTAAATTTCTCCTTGTTGATAATGTGTGTTACGGAAATCAGTTATTTTCTTGATGTATGAGGCCCCTGGGACTTCTTTCTTCTGATCAGTGCTCTTGGAGTTACACTCTTTTAGAATATCTTGGTTGAAAAACAACATTTCATCAGGTTTATCCGACTCAAGGCACTTGATGTATTCCGATAGAACTGGTGCGTCATCAATTTTCGCAGCAACTTCATGTGCCACTTTCCATGCATTCCTTCTTCCAATTTGTCATGTTCTTGTATATATAGTTAAAATCTTCCTCGGATTATCTTTCTCGGTCATTCCTTTATGTTACCCATTTTTGTGTCAACTTTAGATTTTAAACTCTAGAACTGTATTGTTAAGATGTTTTTGCAATAAAATGAAATATTTGAAAGATATTTTTCACTTCTTTTAACCTAGCTGCTTTGATAGTCCAAGGGGTGTTTAGAGATCATGTGACCGGCCGATCCCAGGGCCTTTTCCCGCTCTACCCCCGCCCCACCCCCAACTAAGGGAAAAAGCCCTGGGAACGAGGTTGGGGGCTAGCTATTTTTGCAATTACGGCTACTGAGAGGGGTTATGACATTTTTAATTCTTGTAGAGCAGGGTCAGGATATTTTGTTTAGTCTCACTGAAAATCTTGCCAGCCCACACCCTCCCATAAATAATGAATGCTCCCTTATAATGTTTGATTGACAGCTCGACTAGTGGCACCCTCAGACTTGTTTATAAACAGTAAAACAGGAATTTCCATATGGTCTGAACTAATCCCGCCGAGTGAAATATTGTGGTATGATAAAGAAGAATGACTTGGCATTTTAATCTCCGTTATAATCCATTTTGAATGTTTCTGCTCAAGAGCGATTGGTTTAACCGCCTCACGTGAAGGCATATGCCCCAAATATTTACCTCGGTTTCGTAGATACCGATATATTAATATTAGAGATAACGCCGTCGTCCATCTTGCCGGAAAGAATAGGGTATCCAGTCAACCAGATGGACTCTTACTGTTAGTTTACTTTGCCCTCCTACGAAGCGATGTTCTTCTCAGCGAGCTCGTCTTGCATAGTACTCCTGCAGGATTACTTTGGACGGCCTCTTTTTCTGGGTCCCTTGGGACTCCATAATATGGAATATTTTTATAAAACAGCAAAACAAAAACAAGAATGAAAAAAAAAAAACGAAAAAGAAAAAGAAAACAAAAGTACACAGCAACATAGCAGCGCCAAAAAGGAAGAAGGAATTTTTCCCGTGAGATGGAGAGACTTACTGTCCACGTCTACTTAAACAAAACTGCAGAGAGAAACTTACGCAAACCGAGACGTGAAACCAATGAGTTCTTCATTTTATCTTATTTTAATTTTGTTTTTTACTTTTTATTTTTATTTTTTTTAATTTTAGTCAAACGAGTCAGTGAAATGTTTTTGAATATTCTTCAAAATCAACTTGAGGATAAAAGGATTAGCAGATTTTCTGAGAATGCTCAACTCAGATGGTCACTATTTCCGAGAGAAAATGAATGGGACGTTATTTTCTCCTGTTAGTTAATCATAGTTTTTCGGGATCGAGAGCCCTCATTTAACAACTGCTTGACAAAGCAAATATTAAGGTCAAGTAGAGAGAAATATCATTTGTTGCCCACAAGGAATCAATACTCGATTTCAGGTCAGAGTGGAGTGTATTTCCGTTCGATAAAAGTTGATATCGGTGGAAATATTCATTGAGTGTTTTTGGTCGATAGAAAAGTGTTATATCTGATATGGGTCACGGATTCAGTTTTGAAATGAAAAAAAAAAATGGAATGAAGTGAATCGGAAGAAAAAGAAAATGTGAATCAGGAAGACACACTGATTAGAATTTTCCAGAATTGACCAGCTAAGACACTGCGTTCATAGAATCACTGGTAATTCAGAAATAATTCAATGTTTTGAGTCATCTTTTGTGAACCTCAAACTAACATACATTATAACATAACCAAAGTAAAGCGCGCGCTCTGATTGGTCAACATTTTATCTAGACCTATTCATCTTCATGAAAAATCGTAATAATCAAAGGCTGGGACGATCCAGAGAAACGGGTGCATCTGAAGGAAACAACAAATAACTGAAAGGAAGATATCGCCTCTATTTGACCGTACATGATCTATCGAAAACAGTTAACAAAATGCTGGGAAGAGGAAGAAGTAAATTAAAATCGCACTGCGCAAATCGATCAAACCGCCTACTGTTTGGCTTCGTTTGCTAATGGCGTTCGAGACGCTGTTTAAGCAGGACGACTTTTGTTAGGGCGTTTTCGACAAATTTTTACGCCCCTGACGCATGTAAATCCCGAATAAATGAGGCCTCTTGAGCGATCCTAAGCAGGAAGTCATTTTAAAAGATTTAGATCTGATTCATTCCCCAGTTTTTCTTTGTGCTTACGTTTGGTTTTCCGTACGCTAAATCACGAAGTTCACTCACTGTAAATTTATAACAGCTCGGACAAAAAAAAAAAAGGAAAAAAAAAAAAAAAAAAACACCGATGTTGGAAAATGATTAAAAGTATAAAGTAACTAATTGGCTAATTTTACCAAATATATCGCAGGCTATTTAGATAGCAATTGAGGTTTACCAACCCTGAAATTAATAGCTTATCTTATCTGAACTTGCTTCCGGTGAATTTGGTTGTGAAATGAATGACATACCGGCGTCGTATTCCGTTTAATGCCTTTGTCATGATGCACGTAAGACTGTGCGTCAAAAAGTCACGAACAGTTACCACTAAGCTACGCCCTTTGCACTCAGTCCAGAATATGTATACGTAAGGCATGGTCCGATTTAGCCGGAACGCGTTTTAAGTGGATTAAAAGTATGAAAGGAATAATCGAAATTTGATGAAATTTGACATCCGCGCCATCTTTTATTACTATAGCCTCATTTCCAAGTCAATCTGTGGGAAGGATAGGAATTTGTAGTCACGTGATAATTTTTGCTCTGCGCTGGCCAAGCGAGAGGCCGCGAGAGATAAGTCGATGAAATTAGAGGTTTTACTCCGTAAACTGGTGCTTGTTCTACTGATTTCTAATCACTAAGGGCTTCACAGGGCTGTATTTCAGCTATTCTCTTTGCTTTTGGTTTGCATGCGAGGAAGTTTATGTCGCACTATGGAGCATCCGTTTCGTGGAATGTTGTTTTGAAGTAGCTTACTTCTTGCTTCGCTCACGGGAAGCCCGAAGGTTTTCACCTTTACTTCGATAGTTGCGTCGGATGTGTTTGCTGGATGGTTCTGTGTCGACGCCCATTGATCAGTAGAATATCAATTCACGAGTCTTCTATTTTCCAGATAATAATAATTGGAATTTACGTGCATAAAGTGCGGTGTTCGCCTTTGTTGAATTGGACATAACGCTCGGCGGCCCATATGTGAGTCTAATATTAGAGTTCTTCTGGGCAGGTCAATGCAGTTTTTACTCCTTCGTTGATCTGTGATTTGGTGAGGAGTTCAGCATCAGTTATGTTGTGATTTTCTTACCTCAGAAGCGCTACAAGTTATTTGTTATTTGGAATATAAACGATTAATTACGAATTATCAACTGGAGTAATTTATTTCGACGTGCTCAAGAATTGCGGCTTTCTTTTGCGTCCGGTACAAGTTCACTAGTTGCATTGCTGACTGTACCTTGTCTGTACTGGCTCTTCATCATGGGTTAAATTTAACCTTTGTTCACTGACATATGGCTTCTATTAGAGGCAACGTTGAGGTAAGTTATCTCTACGTTTCTGTTCTAAACAGCGGTTTATGGGTTTTGTTGATCCAATGCGACAATCGCTAGTCCTAAACATTGCAAATTTTTCCAGCAGGGTGTAGAATTCCTCAGTTAATTCTTTTCTTCTGGTGTCGGACGTTTAGTCTACACCCTTTTGGTTGGTTCCTTTATCTGTTTTTGTCTGTAACAGATTTTCATTTTCAATAGATGGCTATTAGCGTTCAGTTCGTTACTTGCAAACCGTGCGTAAACTTGTTTATGTTTGAGTTAATGTCATGTCATAGAATACCTCACTTTGTAAACTTTACAATAATGGAAAGTTTTCTCACGCGAAGCGAGTTTCGGCTCAGGTATTCGGAAATACATAGAATGTAGCTCAATGGTGGCTATTTTTGTTGATAAGTCGTTTCGATGTAATCCTATTTCGGCAAGGTGAAGTACCATTTTAAAAAACCAGTTGTATTCTTCGGAAGTGTGAAGCTTTGAATCTTTGTGAACCATATGTGTGGATTCAAATGTTTGCACAATAGTGTCTTGCTCTCCGGCGCGTTCATTTTTAGAAAGCAGATTGTTGTCATTTCAGGACACAATACCCACTAACCAAGTTATTTACGGCTATGTGGCGATTTATTGGAATTATCATTCACCATGCGTTGTGATTTCACGTCTGCGTTCGTGCGAAATATCTTCGTATATAATCATTCTTTGCTTAGAAAAATTTTTATCCGATCGCTGGTTCTGAAAAAATTCCATTGCGTCAATTTTGTAACTAAAACTTAAAGGATGACATTTATCACTTTTTAAAACATGGCGACCTTCGGTCCCTGTGACCGCGATCAGCGTCTGTCGTTTTTGTGATGTCAAAGCGTAATTTGAAATTAGTGTGATTAGCCTGCTAGAGTACTCATGCGGTAAAATATTAATTTCCTTTTCATTTAAGGGTCAATTGTTTTCAATT
The DNA here is from genome assembly GCF_964205215.1 of Stylophora pistillata. Lineage (NCBI taxonomy): Eukaryota > Metazoa > Cnidaria > Anthozoa > Scleractinia > Pocilloporidae > Stylophora > Stylophora pistillata. The sequence continues at coordinate 17,932,876 of NC_142530.1, forward strand.
TTCCAGTGCAGAATGTTTCATTCAGAGAGCATGTTGTGGTAAATATTGCATTGTTAGCAGATGCAGTCGATCAGGGCTTTTTACACTGCGGCTACAGTGTGTGAATTGATTATAGTTCTTTGTGGATTATATGTTAGCTTACGATCGCTTTATTAGATGCAATTACCTCTTTGTATTGTGCTAGCGTTATTCATTTGGGGTAAACAATTTTTTTCCAAACTGGAATGATCATGTTGAAGCAGATGTTCTGCTAAATTTTGCTGACTGAACAAGATCTCAATTGAAGGAACCTCTGAATGGAACCCTTTACTTTCCACGATTTCGTTTTATAATGTACCAACGCGGCAATGTACAAACCTAGTGTTTAGCTGGTTCTTTTATTCTTTTGAGCACACAATACTTAAAATCTCTTAATGAAATTAAAACATTACCTTACAGCAAAGCTTGCAACATTAAATCAGTCATTTGTTAACATAATCTGGAGAAAACCAGTTCGAATTTGCCGCAATCAACACAATCGGTAGCTGTGTTTCAAGTTAAGATTGACGAACATAGTTTTTTGTTGTCAATGAGCAAATTTACATTTGAAGAATTTCTTTGTTTGTGTTGAATACAAATTTCATGAATAAACTGAAAAAAACTTTCTGCTATTTCAGCTGTTATAGAACAAGATTAGTTTCAATAAATAACTAGACGTGCTTGTATCTCCAAATGAATGATGAGAATTTTACATATTAAAATTTCCTCTTAACTTTACCTAAAATATTTTCTATTTTTTATTAAATGGTTTGTACTGAGGTTCATTGCATGAATTTCTTTTGTACATTTGTTCGCACTGATTTCTAATATTCTTCTTATCAGTTGTGGAATTGCTATTTGATTAGACACCAAGGTCATGTAAAAAAAGCTTTTGCTGCATATCTGTTGGTGTAACCAGTGAAATTATTTTGCCATAAAATTGATTACAATGCTTCAGTTATTAATAAGGGAATGAAACTTTTGAAGGCAACTTTTGCCAGTAGGAGTGACAAATAATCTTTTAGGGTGCAAGACTAATTTGTAACATTAAAATGGTTTAATGCATTTAATAAGCTGGCTTTTTGAAGATAATTAATACACGATGCCACTCAAGCATAGGCCTGAATATTATGCACTTGAGGCATGGAGATTATTGATGAAAGTTTTAGTATAACTGTATAAATACCAGCTATTTTTTTTTTTACTATTTATGACCCATCTATCAGTTATCATTTTGAAAGAATTAATAGATAACGTTTAGGGCTTGGGTGCGCTTGGTAAATTCATGTTCATTTTGTGAAAAAATCTGTAATCAGCTCAGTGAGACAAGTGCAAGTGGTGATTTTTTATCCTACCAAATTTTGTCAAGATATGCCAATCTTTAAAGGTGCTGAGGTTCTGCCTCAGAGCAGGACAAATTTTTATCAGGATAGAAATTTGACAGATGTTTCAGTTTACAAGCCACAATTAAAAGAATATGTCAATCAAGAAAATTTGATCTGGCTTTTTAAATGCAAGCCTTCTAGGCAGAAGGCCACTAAAAATGATACTTAATCTTGACATGGAAATCAAACAGTAGAGATGGAAGATTTGTACCTTGGGATGCTGAATGACGATTAGTACTTAGCATACTCAGAATACAACTGTTATGGCTTCCAAGTTACAGTTATGCTGAATCTCAAGGTCCAAGCACTGCTCAATTTGTATATATCCGTGTGATTGACATTTGGGAGTTAACAAATATTTTGCTGTTTTTGGTGGGCCCACAGTTGATAAATTGAAAATTTGGCAGAGACAAATTTTGTGAAGATTTTGGAGGAGCAAAACAAATTTTGTTAGGCCAGTGCACCCAGGCCTTTACAGGTTTTCCACAACCTAAAAAAGATAATAAAAATATTTATTATAATGACAACATTAATTATAAAAATATCTACAGTAACTATAACTTTTCAACCACCAACCTCACTCCCTTCCCACTAAGAAAAATACATTGGTCTTTCAGTAATTAACTAAATTTTAAAAGCTAATCAATCTTATACACTAGAGAAATTGCTGGCCTTTTTGACCTTTTTTATATACCTGTTCTAGCTTTCTAAAGCTACTAACAGTTTTTTTTTTTTTACACCGCTGCTCCCTGTTAGTTAGTTAAGCTATTTAGCTAATGCTTTTCATTTACTAATATGTACAGTGCATTTTTAAGTTCTTTTTTGTTTTTTGTTTATCACAAAGTAGGTAATTTTGCTAGTTTTTCAGACTGTCAATTTTTGTTCAAGATTCTAAGCTGTATGTTGAATCGCTTCAAAGTTCCTTCATTAATGTGGGAGATTAGTTTACCCAGTGAAAACATTTTACATGAGTTGGCCATTTAGAAGTCAAAGATGCAATTTTCAGATCATTTACTATGCTTTCATGCGTAATTTTCAAACACACAGATGTCAATTAAGCAAATAATGGGTTTTCATTGCTTATTGATGTGTCTTTTGTTACATAGAACAACAGGCAACAATTTGTCTATGCCGGAATGTGATTTTGTGCCTGTTTCACATCTGTTCCATAATTCAATTTTGAGTTCATTGCCAAAAGTTTTAGTTGGTGACCTGGAGGTCATTTACATTTTGTGTTTATCACTAGAACTAAATTCTGTAAGTTGGTGTATATAAACTGATTTCTCCAGTTGATTATGGGTTATGGAAAAGCAATTACACCTAATTAAACAAGTTCTAGAGCTCTTTTCCATTTTAAACGTGTTACAGTTTTAAGTCCTTTGACTAAATATAGTCTACAGATGATTTTCTTTAGGTGAAACCTATTTTTAACTGGCAAGAGTCACATAAATCTTTCATGATCTTAGATAGTTTGTAAGTCATGCAGTGATGAATAACTTCTGCCTGCGGAATCTTAGAAAAACAAAATTCGCTTTGACATGTAATGTTCAAAAGGTGATTCGTGCGCTCGCATTTAGAAGTCGAGAAAAATTCGACAATTAATTTTTTTTCAAAATTTTTGGTATAGTCTGATAGCCAGTCCTATAAGCTTTAATTTGATATAGGGGTTTAGATATCTACAGTTTAAACCAGACGCGCAACATCGCTTGCAGGTGAGACACCCCTGAAGGTGCACGGTAACCTTAAGTTCTCGTTTTCTTTTGATCAGAGTGTACTTTAGAACATAATATTGTATGGGAAAATTGAAATGAAGAAAATTAGTTAATGAATAAATAGTTGTTTCGTATGGTGTGCATCATACTTCTTAAAACATTGAATGAATGTAACAAATACTGTGCTTACAGCTTCTGAACAGTGTTACAAGTCAAGAGTGTTTTTTTCCTCTAAGTAACATCTGCTGTTAAATTAAATTTTCTTCTTAGGAAAGTGAACTGGCTTGGCAACAAAAGAAAGACATTGGACATAACCCAGGATATCTCCCGCCCTCAAAGCTGATAAGTTTGCATCGTCAAAGCAATGGATTTGGATTCACATTGCGACACTTTGTTGTTTACCCTCCAGAACTGATTAGAAAAACAAGTGAGGTAAGTGTCCACTCATACTCAGGGTAGCATTACCCATTTTTAATAATTTGTGTCCAGGGAAGACGGTGTCACAGAAAAATTGACTTATTGCCTTTATTTTTTTTACTGAGCTTTGCAGTATCATGTGAACTGTGGAGTTGTACAGCCTTAGTTGTATCACTTATGATGCTTTTCACTCTTTCATCAATCGTGGACAGGGGTTTCATTAATGTTTTCAGCAGGATGGTAACTGGTTTTCACAGGCAGGCAAAACTTTTTTAACTGAACTTCTTTTTAAGATAAACTTTTCTCCAGATGGTCAAACCAGGTGGGCAAAACTGGCCCCACAACTGGTCAATTTGCCCGGTGCCTGGCCTTCAGTGAAACCCCTACATGGAGGAAACCTCTAGGAAAATGCACACACTGTTTTAGCAGTTTCAGGAAGTGGTGTGGAGGAGTTGTCAACTTTACTTTATTTTTTATTTAGCACTCAAGTTTCAGTTACAATTATACTAACATTAAAAAAAAAAAAAAAACAGGAAAGGATACATATATAAAAAATTAAAGGTAACAGTGTTCCAGAGTTCGTGCATGGAGGCTAAGAAAATCGCGAGGTTGTGATTGGAGGATGTCAGTTTGTTTCATTTCAGTTTAGATGGTTGCATGATAATGACTGAGGGTAACATGGAACAAAATTGAACTTCTAAGTTTTCAGTCTGTTATTAACCATTTCACTCCTAAGATCTCATTAGTACATCTAATCCTTATGTGCTCTTGATCATTACATGTTAAAAAGCGCACTATAAATTAATAAATTATTATTATTATTATTATTACTGACTCATCAGTTACTTGCTTGCTGTTGTATTGATTTTGTATGGAGAATTCTGTCTTAGTCACTCATGGAAGTTTAAGGGTTACAGTCAAACTGAGTGAAGTGTACCCCTCAAGATTACATTAATGAATTGATCATTTGGATATTGAACCCGCCAGTCGTTTCAAGAATGCAATAATGAATTGATTATTTGATTATTGAACCCGCTAGCTGTTTCACGAATGCAATAATGTATTGATTATTTGAATATTGAACCTGATAGTCGTATCTGTTTTGAAAAGGCGCGGATCATTGTTCAAATTAGAGGTCCATTTCTGAAGTCCAATAAGATTGTTCTATTTGACGAGAAATCCTGAAAATGAACAAACTGCACTGTAAAAATACTGTGAAAACAGTCGATCGCAAATATTAATGAAATAAAAAAAGTCTTGCGATGGCTTTGCCCGTAAACTATTTTTCTCAACCATGAATACACGCAAGAATTTCTACAAGTTCGTCAAGATGTAAATAGGCGAAAAAAGCTCTTGATAACATTCCATTTACAACATTTACAAGAAGTTCTTCACAACACTTGTACTCACCTTTCCCGCCATGTCTGACGCCATGTTGAAATAGTTCCGATCCATCATTACGTGTTCACATAATCCAATCAGAAATGGACTTCTGATTTGAACAATGATCTGCGCCTTTTCAAAATGAATACGGCTATTGGGTTCAATATTCATATAATCAATCCATTATTGCATTCTTGAAACGGTTAGCGGGTTCCATGTTCAAATATTCAATTCACTATTATGCTCCTGAAATGATTAGTGGGTTCAATATTCAAATAATTAAATCATTAAATGTAATCCTGAGGGGTACGCTTCACTTAGTTTGACTGTAAAAGCCACATTGATGAAACAATTGTGGGGCATTATTTACTTCACCCCTTAACTTCCAGAAGTGATTAACATGTAACTTCTCTGTATAATATTTATACAATATCCAGCGAACAGGTCATGAGAATATTCAAACTGATCAGACAAAAGTTGTCATCTTGATCTAACATCAAATTCTAATAACTAATTCGCAACGAAATTTGTAGCAGCTAGAGGGGAGAATAAAAAGTCAGTTCTTTTATTTGAAGGATTTAAATGCTGAAATTTATACAACTTCTCACAGGATCAGCTTTCATGTATTAATGAGCCAGAAAAATCAAGGAATTCTTAATTATGAGGCTTAGATGACACAAACAGGCAAACATACTTGTTTTTTTCCTTTTGTTTGTTTTCTCTCGGCCTCACAAGAGTTAAGAAGAAAGTATGGGTACAGAGTAAATTAATGTGATAGAACTGGTGCAGTTTGATGGGGCATAAAAAAAGTGTTACATGACTGTATAACTGTACCGTTAAGATATGAACAGGTTGGGCTCAAGTTAACAGATATGAGGCATGTTTGAGGCATAGTTACATGTGCATAAGCCTCTCTGTTGGCTACTTAAATCAGTTATCATTGGTTCAAAACAAGGATAACGTAAGAAAAATGTTTTGTTGTTATTGAACTCAAAATGGCTTCTACTTTACTGTAGCCTGACCCAGGTGTGAATGGCATTGATTACCATGTTGATGACGCTGAGAGGCAAAAGTCACAGCCCATGGACACAGTCTTTGTGCGGCAAGTTGCACCCAGTGGCCCTGCTGACAGGGCTGGACTTTCCACAGGTAAAGAACAACAACTACTACAAATAGTGGTAGACATGGCAGGTGAATGATCAACACTATGGACTCAGGATTAAAAGCTCCAGGTTTAGATCCTGGGTGGAGGCATTGAATGAGGCTCTGAACTCTCAAAGTGCTTCTCTCCACCCAAGAATATGATTGTGCTTCACTTTATGTTGAACTGAGGGAAGGACAACCTGGAGTAAACTAGTTTCCCCTCCAGGAAGAGTAGCAATATTTTTTCTCCTCTGGAAACTTGGAGAAGGTCTGGGGCATTGGCTGCTTGGCTCTTGTTTATCACATTAAACCAGTTTAAGGTGGCTTGTGCTTGGATGGAGTAACTGTGTGTACAGAGAATTGTACTTCATGTCCCCTCTATGGAATGCTGGTACAGTTTGTGGGTATCATGAGTAGTTTGATTCTAATGGGAGTGGGAGCTTGTTCTTTTGCTCTTAACAATTAGCCAAACCTCTATCCTAACCTGTAGGTCTAGACATCCATCACAGTTATATTTTAATGAATGTGAGAACTCTATTAACATAACTATATTCATAGGAAAGATAAGTTTTCATATGAGACCGACTTGTTTGCATATAGGTTCCAAAGTTGATCATGGCTTCAGTAGCATGGAGCAAGTTAAAGGATTATTTCTCCTCCTTCATGATATGTTTGTTTGTCTCAAATTACCCCTAAGTTTCATGGCGGGTTGCTGCTACCCATTTGTACTCCTGCATGGTCAAAATCACTTCTGGGAGTTGTGTCTTGAAACAATGACCTACCTGCTTGGGGCTTGAACCTGCACATTTTAGCCAACCATGTTGGGATTGGAGAAAAATATATTCATAACCTGTAGTACAAGCCCAACCTCTGCCTTTATTACAAGCAATCCATTTGCACACTTCTTGCCTTTTTCCAGGTGATCAAATTGTTTCTGTTAATGGCCATCCAGTATTGGGAAAGTCGTATTCACAAGTGATTGAGCTCATACTTTCAAGGTTAGTAATAAGGTCTTTGAAATGTTTGTTGTTTTAAAGGGGCTTCCCTCACCTTGTCATCTTCTCATAAGAAGTTCTGTCAAGGTTTTATGAGTCATTTTCAGCCCTGCATTGATCACTCTTCAGAATGAAAGGGCTGTGAAGGGTACATGCAGTAATGCTGGTATGGGGAGTATTTTGTAAATTAAACCATTTGCCATGTAGTAAAAATGAAGACTAAGTTTTTTTTTTACAAGAGTGCACCGCATAATTATTTTTCTCTCCAGCCAAGAACTCTTGGAACTAGGCATCATACCAAAAGAAGATTGTGTTCTTCAAATGGTAAGCATAAGCTGTGTTTTTTTTGTTTAATTTACAGTAAACATGTTATCTGTTTCTAGACTCCCTTGTGCAAGATGTCTTACATACTTTAGATTACTTTAAAATCACTCTTCCATGCGTTTGGAAATAAACAGCTCAGTATTTGGCTTTGGTTCTCTTATTTTGGGATGTTACACAATCTCTTTGATGATAAACCTGAGTTCTGAATATAATGAAGAATCTGTGATCACAGTCTTTAAAGCAACTTTCAATTGAGTGTAAAAAGTGATCAGGGATTGCTTTGGTTTTACTCTTTTTCAATTTATGATTGGTTTAGAAAACTTATTAAGCTGCTTTCACAACCGAATAGATTCCAAACCAAAATCACTTACATCTTGATTACTCACATTTTCCAGTGCTTCTGGTCATTTTCTTGTTTTCACTTTGAGTTCTCATTGGGCTTCTGGTATTATTTTCCTTTTTTCTGATTGACTGTTGTGATTTCTTTGGTTGTGGTTTTACAACACTCAATCACAAAGTGTTCCAATTTCTTAATGTATGTGTAATTGTTGTGTTATTCCAAAAGTTCTAGACAAACAGTTAAGTGCTGTTTGTCTCAGAGAAAAATGACTCAAATTATTGCTCCTTGAATGTCCAATTTCTCTTTTTTAATACAGGTGACTCCCACACTGTCCTCTATTCCACCAAGCATATCTGTTGGCTCCCATGAATTCACCAGTCAGTCACCACCTCCTGTCAAGCCCAAACCAGCATACAGGAGACTTTCGAGCCATGACAGCCCAACAAGAGTCATGTCCACCATGACCATAAACCCAGCCAACTCATTTTATTTGAAATTGTCAGACAAAGATTCTCAGAGCTCTGCTGTCCACGATAGAGGTAGTCCTTCTCCAAGTGTCACCCTTAGGCGTGGTTCTGTAGACAGGACTGCAATGGAGAACAGGAGTTTTGTTATCACCTCGGAGAGTGCTCCTTACAACAATAATTTGAAGTCTAGAAGTTCAAGTGCATTGGAAAGTAGCTCTGTGAAATCCCCACATATGGATGGCTCTTATTTTATGGCTGCTACTGATTCCACTGGAAGGCCACTTGCTCTTCGTTTTGACAAAGGCTCCAAAATGGGAAACACTTTGACAGTCCTGGAAGATTCCTGGACTAAAAGTCGGTCCCATTCTCTTCCAGAGGGAGAAATGCAAAATCTTGAAGATCAAAACAGGAGTCCTGGTGGGATATCTGAGCTAAAAAAAGTCAATTCTGTAAATGATAAGTATGCATCAAATAGCAAAGAGCGTGGTTCACTTAACATACCTCCATTCATGCTGTCAGCACCTAGAACTGTGGCTTCAGACAGCACTTCAACAACCTACATGAATACAAGCCTTGACATGGGCTCTCGTCAGCCAGTGGCAACAGATCCAGGTTACAGAAAGAGTCACCCTTCCCATGAGGAGACCACGTCATATTTAATCAGAACTATTGCCTCTCACATGAACAAGAATAGTCCAGGGGGGTTAAAATCATCCACAGTGGGGGCCACACTTCTTGAAAGTAAAGAAGGGCTGCCTCATAGACAGAGTGGTGATAGTGGGAGGTGGTCATCACAAACAAACACGGAAATGCAAAGAGACCCCCAATCCCCTCATCCAGCCAAAGTGCCACGGCAGAGTGAGGACCATGTGAAACAAGCTGGGTATTCAAGTCAGCTATCTGTCTATCGAAACAACCCCCCTCTTGATGAAATGACTGTCATGCGAACAGTTGGACATGCTGTATCTGAACCAGATCCATCTGCAGCAAACAAACAAGGCAGTCCAAAGCCCAGGCGAGTGTCCTATCTAATGGCAACATCCAAAGGTGCTTCCTCTTCTTCTCCATCAGACCAGAAAATTTGGTCCACTGCTCCCCAAAGCAAAGGAAAGTCACCCTTGGTTGAAGCATTTTCTAATATGTTACCACCAGTTATGGTGCATGTTTCATCTGGAATGGAGCTCTGTGAGGATGTCAATGGGGATGAAGGGATGGACATTCCAGCCAGTGAACAAGAGGATGAGGTACAGTGCAATTCAGATGTAAGTTGATAGTTCTTTCTTGCCTTATCCTGAACCTTTGATACTCGACCAAACTTTGAGTATCAAGCTAGAGTTAAGTTTAAACTTGTACAAGGCTGTTGGTGAAATATGGTGAGGGCTTTCATTCATTTTTTTGGGCAGAGTTTCACACATCCACACATTCATGCTTTTATTCAGTTTCCAGATTATTAACATTAATATTAAGGGCCCACAATTAGCATAGCTGGTCTAAAGAGGGTTGGTAATAAAGACAGACTGAGATTACTAAATAAACTCTCCAAGCTAGCTTCCTAAACTAAATTGTGTCCAGTGTTGACAAAAATACTAACAAACAAACAGATAAATTTTATTATCAAGGAATAAGTTGAAAAGGAGATAATGAAGTAAAAGCTCAGTTACATCATGCCAACGTCTTTGATGATTAACTGTATTGACGTGCTTCTTCCAGTTATTACTAAAGTCATTAATCTGTCCCTGGAGTCTGGTTCGTTTGCGTTAAACTGGAAATGTGCACTGGTTAATCCGTTATTAAAGAAGACCGGTCTTGATCTGGTATTTAAGAACTATAGGCCAGTCAGTAATCTTCAGTATGTGTCAAAACTTACTGAAAGAGCTGTCTTCAATCAGCTGCATGAACATATGATGGCAAATAGCATTTATCCCTTATTCCAGTCTGCATATAGAAAATACCACAGTACTGAGACTGCATTACTGAGAGTAATGAATGATATTCTTTTAAAGATGAACTCCCAACATGTAATGTTATTGGTTCTATTGGATCTTAGCGCAGCATTTGACACAGTGTCCCACGATGTGTTGCTTGATTGTTTGCATAATGATGTTGGTTTATGTGGGAATGCTCTCAAATGCTTCCACTCCTATCTTTCTCAAGGAAGCCAGCAGGTCTCTATACATGGTACTCTGTCCAATTATTTTAAATTGGACTGTGGTGTTCCACAGGGCTCTTGCCTTGGACCTTTATTATTCATAGTTTATGCATCAAAGCTATTTGCTATCATAAAGAAACATCTTCCTAGTGTGCATTGCTTTGCTGATGATACGCAATTGTATCTTAGCTTCAAGTCTGATGATAAGTCTAGTCTTGATGAAGCTGTCAGTGCTATGAATAGATGTATTTGTGATTTAAGAAATTGGATGATTAGGGATAGGCTAATGATTAATGACGATAAAACTGAGTTGATCTTAATAGGAACTAGACAACAATTAGGTAAGATCAATGATGAATGGAATATTTCCGTCGGTGATTGTGATATTTATCCTAGTTCCTGTGTTAGAAATCTCGGTGCATGGTTTGATAATAAGTTGTCTATGTCAACGCACATTAATAAAATTTGTAATTCCGCATTTTATCACCTACATAATATTAGGAGGATTAATAATTATATATCTCGCGATTCGTTATTAAGGCTTATTCATGCTTTTATCACTAGTCGTTTAGACTATTGTAATGGACTTTTGTATGGCCTTCCTAAGTCGCAAATAGCCAAATTGCAAAGTGTGCAGAATGCTGCGGCTAGACTTGTACTGAGTTTAAGTAAGTATTCGCATATTTCTCCTGCGCTTTGTCAGCTTCACTGGTTACCAGTACAACATCGTGTTCTTTTTAAGATCATAATTTTAACATTTAAAGCTATTCATGGATGGGCGCCTAGGAATATCATTGAACTAATTAACATCAAGCCTAGGTCTGTATATAACCTTAGATTAAATCAAAGTTTATTACTTGACCCTCCTAAGGGGAAAATGCTTGCCACGTTGGGGGACAGATCATTCTCTGCTGCTGCCCCGTACTTATGGAATGCTCTGCAGCCTGAATTACGTGATATTCAATCATTTTCCATTTTTAAATGTAAGCTGAAAACTTATTTATTTCGTGCAGCTTTCTCAAAGTACCCTGTCTGACAATTACTTTTATTAATATTACTAATTAAGTTCCTTATTAAGATCCTTATTCTTAATTAAGATCCTTATTATGGATATTCAGTTTTATTCTTATTTTTAACATGCATTGTTATTATTAATGTACATGTAATTAGTTTTATAAATTTGAATTTACTGTAGTATTTTAAGTTGTTAAGCGCTGTTGATCATTGAATGAAAATAGCGCTCTAGAAGTTATTAAATTAAATTAAATTATTCTATGCAATGATTTATTTTTGTCACTCGTGTAAGTGTATCAGTCTTTAATAAGTAATTCTCTTTGTTTGCTACTATGCCAAGACTTTTGTTATAACAAATAATGAATTTAGAGCGTATCGTACCTGGTCTTTGCAGCACTTTGTCAGTTCTCTTATATAACTAAAGAACAGGTGCAATTCACTTTCCTTTTAGTCGTTGTGTTTACATTTTGCATGTGTCACCTTCCACTGTGTATTGCACAGGTATTTTCAGGCACTGGTGATGAAAAGTCTTCAAATGAAGGTACAGCCCAAAGAACAAATAGACGTATCTCTTACGTCATGGCAACATCATCTCCAACATCAAAACATGAAGCATCACTAGAAGCTACAAAGGAAGAAGAGGTAAAAACCTTTTAATGATTTACAATTTGCTGCAAAAGTTACAAAGTGGAACTTATTCAAAGGAGGCTCTTCTTATAAAGTTAGTCTTCAAAGAAGGGGTTTATTGGATGGAAAGTGCTTAATTGGGGGGGGGGCCTATTAAGAAACTATGGACTGTACTGATTCTGCTGTAGTTAAAGCTACGAATAAAGTGACAATAGAAACAGGTTTTCCTTGTATCCCTACTATTTAAGAAGGCAAAGAATGATGGAGGGGGTTTATTTTGCCTGTTTGATACCTTGGCTCAAGGGAAAGTTGCTTTATAGAGTACAATGCTCAAAATTAAGAAAAAATCCAGGTTGTCCCTATTTCAAAAGCCGGGCAACCAAAGCTGTGAATTTGATTGCCCTGATGAATCCTTGGTTGCCCGGTAGAAAATCACGTGGGGGTCAAGCTTGAATTAAACCCATAGTTCTTAGTGTGCGGCAATGGTTTTCGCAGAAGTCTGGGTTTAAGTTGTGGTTTTTTTAAAAATGGCGTCTTTGATCTTGATTGCCTCCAGACAAGAAACTCTGTGTTTGTCTCTTACATTTTCGTACCTGGCAATGTTTTATAAAATTTACAGATATCCAAAACAGAGGAAAACGCTTAGCTAAGGCAAATTATTATTAACTTCACACTACTGGACATTGACAAAACAAAACCGTCACGTAGGTCAGGTGTTCTTTATGGTTAATTTATGTTCTATTTTTGGCTGGGTTGTCCATTGTTTTTTTTCCTGGACAACCAGCCTCTTAATTTTACTAAAAATTGGTTGCCTGGTAAACTTTTTGGTCGTCTCGGACAACCGGAGGACCGCTAATTTTGAGCTCTGAGAGTATGGGGATTATTGGAGGAGATTCAGAATGTTGAGGTTCAATTTGATCCCTGGTTGAAGAATATTTAAAGCCATGGTGTTTGGGAGTGGTAAGCTATCAGAGTGGGTGAGAAGAAGTTCACCAAGTGTAAAACTAAACCAAAAAACATGCATCAGTGATAAAAAGTTGTAGGCCCTGTATGTTTCGGAAAAGTTGTGCAATAATTGCAACCAACTTCTTCTGAAGACTTTTTCATTTGAAGTGATATGCATTCAGGGTATGTGTTTCCATTCATTAACAGATTTAAGTGTTATTAGTTCATCCCTAACATGGTAACTGAGTGCAAAAAGTTTAAATTAAATGTATACTATTAACAAGTCATTAAATGATCCCTTTGGAGAAGAAACTGGAGTGCCCCTGAGCTAGTTTTTGGACCAGCTGTTACCTTAAGCTCTTGAGCCCTTCAAAGCCATTCTTCTTATCTTGATGAGTGCACGGCTGATAAGATCATTACAGTAACTACTTATATCTTATTAACCAAGCGCGAGGGCCGTACTGGGAGAATATCGGTCCGAGTTCTTGACAGTACGGACCGAGCACAGCAAGGTCCGTACAAAAAAAGAATGAGGGCTGATATTCTTCCAGTACGGTTCCGAGCGAGCTTGGTTAATAAGAGATTTATTATACGACTGAAGTTCAAAGGGACACAAGTGTGGTATCATTCGGGACCATTCGGGACAGTGCACAGTCCAATACTGAGAGAATATTGACCAGCAATAGAACATTTTGATTGGTTGATTTTAGTTATTGGCCCTCTGACTTCCTGAGTCGTATAATACAATTGTTAATTAATTGACCCATTTACTTCAACCAGGAAACCAAAGAGAGAAATGATCAAGTTCCAGGAATATTGGAGGTAAGCCACTGCAGTAAAGTTAAGAACAGGTACTCAGAGAAAAGACCTCTGGTCCATTTGAAATGTCAATTTATCTTTTCTGTGGTTTAATACTCTGATTTGATATAATCAGTGCATATATTTTGATGCTAGAAGACTTCCTCAGTCTTAAATTAAATTAATTGAAAGGTTCCTGATATGTACATCCAGGGAATGATTTAGTAGCACTGTTATAATTTCTTTAAATCTAGATGTTTCACGTATGTTTTTTGTACGTGTAGGTGTACAAGGAAGGCCTTCTCTCTAGAAAACTAGCAGTGGTGGATGGAGGCAAGGTAGAAGGGCAAGAAACATTTCAAAAGAGCTTTTTTTTATATATCTTTTTTTTTTTGTGAGGAGTATGATTTAAATTGTTAAGATTTTTGTAGATGCAGTGATGCTCACAATCAAGTTGTGAAAACAAAAGTGTCTCTGTTTGGCGGCTGATATAGCAAAGAACAAATCCTACTGCCCTCCCCAAGAAAAGCTATCATATTTCTGTAAATTATTATGAAGATATCAAATATGCCATTTCAAGATGCAATATTAAGAACCAATTTAAGTTGAGATAAATTGGTTCACAAATGTTTACTTTCCAGTTCTCTCTGAAAACCCTAATTTAAACCAACAAGTTCATCACGTCAACATGACGCCTAGTCGCTTTAGGCTTTATATTCTTTCCAACACTTTACTCACTGAAATATGTAATTTTTGTCACTTAATCATAATTAATTATGCATGTCTTGCCTAGTTGTTAAATAGCCCTAACGGTTTTTCAAATAGTCTGTAACTGATGATGATGTTCGTAACATCGAAACATGGCTTCTAAATTAAAAAATGTACTCTTCTTGAAGAAAACGATTTGCTTTCTGCTCTCTCGACCTTTTAGTTCTCTCTCTCTTTTTAAATCATTTTTTTGTTTTAAATATAGGGTCACATCTGTAATTAGGGGTTAAGATTGTCTTGAGGAATATTTGGTTTGCTTAAGTGGTTCTTAAATTATCAGTTTTGGATTTTGCATTTTTACTATGACAGCAATGCTGCAATTAGGTGCATACGAATGAAGAAGTAAGGATGTTGGTTAGATTTTGAACTATCATAAGTAAATGTGGTACATTTTTTTTGTTTGGTTTAAGCGTTCAAGTGCACGGTCTTGGAAACCTGTGTATGCTGTTCTTAGAGGCCATGTTCTCTATTTGCATAAAGACAAAAACTCTGCTCATCAGGTGGGTGATGTACTGTAATAACAAATCGCTGGAAACCAATAGATAAGGTCTCCCTGCTTCCTCTAAGACTTGTTTGTGGTGATGTAGTTGAATCTGGTGTATTCAAATCACTGGAAACCAATAGATAAGGTCTGCCTGCTTCCTCTAAGACTTGTTTGTGGTGATCTAGTTGAATCTGGTGTATTCAAATCACTGGAAACCAATAGATAAGGTCTCCCTGCTTCCTCTAAGACTTGTTTGTGGTGATCTAGTTGAATCTGGTGTATTCAAATCCTCTCTACTGTGCAGCAGGTTTCAGAAGATCACATTTTTGGAACAGTTTTGTTAATTAACTCAAAACCTGGGCTTTTGTTAACCTCTCCCCAATTTGGTGAACTAAAATCTAATGTGGTGAGAAGGTTGTGGGAAACAAAATCAAAACAAACAAAAATAAAAACAATCACCAGGGTTCAATTTAGACAATTTATTAGGAATTATTGGTCCCTGTCTTTGTTTTTCCTTGTCATGGCTTGCGCAATATAAAGTACATGTCTAAGGTCTCCCAGGATCTGAAAGCAATATATGACTTCAAATATTATTTTCAGCTGTAAGTGGAATACTTGGTTTGATATTCAAATAGCATCATCTACGTAATGCTCATCACCTGCCAGCCGAGCAGTGTTAAAAATGTGTTGAAAACTATATTTAAATTTCAATATCTCCTCTGGAGTAAAAGGAATGAAATGGCTAACAAGGTATTCCTTTTTTTTTTTTTTTTGTCAAGACCATTCTTTTAAATTGTAATTATGATGTGTATTTCAAAGGGTCTGATGTAATATTTGTCAAATTTTAGGAGGAGAGTTCTGATGAACAGCCCATCAGTATCAAGTCAAGCATTGTAGATATTGCCCATGACTACACTAAAAGAAAGAATGTTTTTAGATTGACTACATTCAATGGATCAGAGTTCTTATTTCAGGTAACCCACTTAAACAATCTTGTAGACAATTGGGAGCCCTTTCTTAGCCTGAGGTACACTACACATAAGTTAATTTTTTTGTGTGTGGAAAGAAAGGTTAACGGTTTGACTCCCAAGATCTGATTGTTAATTCTCCACTCACTTGCTGTACATTTCCACTTAAAATGGTTTTGAGGATTTTGTGTTTGATCAAAAGAACACCTTCTACCTGATAAGTTTGAGTATTCTCATTAAATGTACCAGTAGAGGTCAGTGGTTCGAATCCCGTACAGGCCCGAGTTTTTTCAGGTCTGATTTTCGCTATTGCATGAATAGCGCTCTCTACTGCGAGGATCGTCTATCTTACGTATCATTCTGTTATAGAGCGAAGATCCTGAGTCGATGATGTCTTGGATTGAAGCCATTCAGGCCAATAACAACCCGGATGAAGATGTTAGTTTGTCTTTCATTCTTTTAAGCTACTTAAAGCGATTACCGGTACACTGAGTGAAGAATATCAAAATGGAGAAATCACGGAAATTAGGGAACGAAATTGTCAAATAATACGAACAAAAATACTATCTTGAGTGTTTGGGGGGTTCTAGATGTTTACAGCTTCAATGTACCCTACTCAATGATTTTTAAGCTGCAAACTGAGGTAACTGATATTTTTTCATGTAGGTTTGCCAGAATGCTTGTATTCCCTCTCTTTCTTCTCTCTCCTGTTCCCTCTTGATGTTGCACCAAGTTGTATTACTAACAAATATATCTTATTAACCAAGCGCGAGGGCCGTACTGGGAGAATATCGGCTCGAGGTCTTGACAGTACGGACCGAGCGCCGATATTCTTCCAGTACGGTCCCGAGAAAGCTTGTTTAATAAGAGATTTATTATACGACTGAAGTTCAAAGGGACACAAGTGCGGTATCATTCGGGACCATTCGGGACAGTGCCCGGTCCAATACTTAGAGAATATTGACCGGCAATAGAGCATTTTGATTGGTTGATTTTAGTTATTGGCCGAGTCGTGTAATAAGAACCCTTATTGTTTGGTGTTGCACACCTTGCAATAAGATCATTGAAGATGTAAGATAACTTTTTCCTGTAGGAAAATGGTGTGAGTAGTCAAAGTCTGATCATCAGGAGAATGAAAACGGTGGAACAAGAGACTTCTGGGTAAGAAATAAACATCGAATCTTAAAACATGTAATAATAATAACACCTTTATTTAGACACGATAATGTTTAGAGCTGAACAGCTTGTGGGGTCGTGTGTAAATCTAAATAAACTCTAAAATTAAATAAATTCAAATGATGATGGTTTTTGAGGAGAGGGGAAAACCGGAGTACCCGGAGAAAAACCTCTCGGAGCAGAGTAGAGAACTAACAAACTCAATCCACTTTTGACACGGGGTCCGGGAATCGAATCCAGGACACGTTGGTGGAAGGCGAGCGTTCTCACCACTACGCCAACCCTGCTCCCCTGTATTTGTTATAACAACTGTCAGTCTTGTTGCGTGGAAGAAAATTTATGTTTGAAATTAATTTTACAACTGTAAGGTGGACCACTCTTGTTGTATGAATCTAGGCCTGTTTCGAACTGTTTGAGTATTATCAATGAGATGGATCTCCTTCAGTCCACCTCATATTATTTCTTTTAAACGGGGGAATATCGTTACTCTGAAGGGAGCCATGTCAGGCTACGGTTAGTCGGTTTTTTTCAGCGTTGAGTTTTTCCTTTGAATAGAACGAGACAAAATTGTCAACTTAACTCTTCACACCTTAACATCAGCATGCGTATTCTCCCAACTCTTCTCTGTACATGTCCTTTTTTGCTGACAAGGAGAATTCGTTCAACGATCAAAGTTTCTTAGGTTGGCGATCAATTCCATTATTCTCGTGATTGCAATGAATGATTCAGCAGTATTTTTGTGAGGAGAATTTAGATGCTGGTCATTCAAGGAAGATAAACGCGAATGGCAAGTGACGATACGTGTTCTCTCATTATAATTAACAAATCGACAGTGATTTAGCCTGGTCTGTACTCTTATCGACAACGATATTCGTGATCACAGTGGTCAAATTGTTGTGGAGAGTCAGCCGCAACAATGTCAAAGTCAATTAAAACGATTCTTACAGTGCGTGACATGTTGCGTGACATGTTGACGCGAGCAGCGTTGTCTGTACTCTTATCGACAAGGGCAAATTGGCCAATCAGATTGCGACATTACTGCTAATTGTGGTAAAATTATTATTGTTTGGCGAATCATTGTAAGTAACTGAGCAACCGCGTACCTACCCCTCCCCTCCCCTCCCCTTCCCTTCCCTTTCCTTCCCTTTCCTTCCCGTTCCTTCCCTTCCCTTCCCTCCCCTCCCCTCCCCTCCCCTTCCCTTCCCTCCCCTCCCCTTCCCTTCCCTCCCCTCCCCTCACCCAAAATTAACCCCAAATTTTTATCAGTTGACTGGTAATTTGTGGAAGGGGTGGGTGTGTAATGGCTTAGACACTGATTTTGATCTATTGTTATCTGTTTAGTACAACAGCTGCTTCGTCTGGTCACAAGATGTCACCTCCAGTAAACACCAAAATACACAGCCTTGGAATATCAAACATCAAGAAGAGCCTGTCATTCAGGAATATCACCGCTGGACCGAAAGGTACAAGACGTATCTATGGTGGTAGTCTAATGCTGGGATAGTCTGAGCTTGTTTAATATGACTCGTTCCTCTCCTCACTGTTACATGAAGTGGAGAGAGAAGGCGTTACAGCAAGCGATAGTTTGAGAATTAGAAAACGCAAAATGGTGTTCAAAACATTTATATTCTTCCTTTGTTGACTTAGTTTAAGAGAAATCCTTGGTATAATTCTTTGGAAAATTATTTCAATGCGAACTGGGAAAGACAGCGAGGCTTTGAAATTCACACTAGCGGCCTCTTCTTGACGGTTTACGCACATTTTTATTGTTTCTGCTACTTTAAATTCCATCCCTATTTTTCGCCGCAACTTTTGCAAGCTCTCTCTTTTCCTGCCATTTGAAACTTTGCACTGTCCACTTGTATTTCCTTGTTATTTATTGGCTTTTGGAAAATTGTCATTTTTGGTGATGGTTTTCTTTCTGAAGGTGAAGGTGGAAAAAACCATGGAAACAAATTCACCAAGAAGCGGAAGAAACCTCAACACCCAAATAGTTACCCGTCAGGTAGAGTAACTCAGCAGCGAAGAGTGGTCGCAAATATTACTGTAGTTGACTACATTTAAAACAAAAGGTGTTATTGCAGTTGTAGTTTTATTACATTGTAAGCTTACTTGTGTGTTAATGGTAGAATTGTCTCTGTGTTGATCATAACACGTGGAGCATACAGAGTATTTTAACTTTTGAAAACGTTTAAATTTTTGAGGAGATCACATCCATAGCGCCGTTGTTGTGACAATGTAAGCTACTTATTGTGATCTATTGAATTTGCAGGGCACTCAGTTGGCGTACCATTAGAGCTGTGTCCATCATCCAAGTCTAACAAGGTGGGTGTAAAAAGTATTTACACTGCTTTAATATCAGGGAAACTCGTGAACTCTAGGGAAAAAATGAAAAAAAAAAAAAAAATTAAGAATTGTCTCATCCGTCACCCACTAGCCATTTCGAGCGCGCGATAAATGAGAGAGCAACAAAGCCACCTCACTCATCACATGATGAGCACGAACCAATCAGGTGTGTCCTAGAACCGGAGGATTTAGAGCTCATTTGATTTGGCCGAGTGGCTCCAACAAAGCCGTGCCCACTTTGATTCGACTTTTCTGGCGATGTTGGGCTGCGAAATAATGGCGACTACCAATCTGACAGAAGGTGAAACACAGAAGAACACCTCTTTCTGAGATGAGTTGCATCAACGATCGATTTGTTTCTCAGCAGTCAACATTCTCCTTTCCATCTCAGCATCATTGGAAATTTTCCGATCCTTGTTGCCCTCCGCGATGAATCTTCCCTTCATCCGCCGTCCAAATTCTTGTATCGTTGTCTGGCAACAGCTGATCTGATATTTCTTCTTTTCAAGACTCGGTCACCGGAGTCGACGTAGAAGTCATTGCACCCATTTCGCAAATAACAACATTATATAATTGCCCACTTCAAATTGTCGGAGGTTTCGGAAGTAAGGCTGATCTCTTTGACTTCATTGCTTTTGATACTTGGATGGACCTTTCTTTCCCCTCAGTACTCTATCACCCAAGTCGCGGTCTATTTTTAGTAAAAGAAAAAACAACGTTGTTTTTTTATGTTTTTTGGATCACCAAATTTAAAATATTTTGCATAGCTGTCCCTTCAAGACTGACCTATGACAGTTCTTCGTTCAAGAAGGTTTTAAAGTCCTTTTGGCTGAAGAAAAGACATGAATATACTTATAGAAAGACTTTCGTCATCAACTGCTAAATCTTTATTTTCTTCCTTTTTCTTTTTTTGTCAACGTAACTTTTATATAAAAAGTATAGAAACAATATTGACAATGGTAATTTAGTTTTCTTGTTTCAGAATATGCATCCCTCTGATCCTTATGCGATATGTTTTTGTATAAATGAGTAGAGAGGTTTATCTGGAATGAACTTTATGGTTTTTATGCTCCTTCTTGCCTTTTTACTGTACTCTTAATCTTAAATAACATTGTTGTAGATTTACAGCGAAATAATGAACTGAAACTGTAAACCATGGGCAACACAATCAGAAACTTGCATGTATCCTGGTTTTTCTTTGCTTTCAAAAGCAATTTCCACTTAATTGTTTGGAGAACTTTTGAACATTTCAGTAGGTGTATTATCATCGTTAAAGAATTTATCGTAGTCGTCGTCTTCACGCGCAGTTTTCAAAAAAAACATTCCTTTTATTTTCTCTTGTTCGTTTCTGCTTATCACAAGCACAGCTATCGCCGGGAAGCGGTCCTTAGTCCGTTTGTCCCATCTCCCGCTGTGCCACATTAGAACCCAGTCTACTGAGTCGACGGAGCAGTTACAGTTTCTTCGTCGACAACTACACCGCCTGGAACATAGAACAAATCTTTACCCAAATTTCAAAAGAAAAAGACACACTCCAGTAAATAGGGAAATTAAATCAATATCGTCTGTTATTGCATACTAGTGCTGTAACTGTCATAAATCAAATGAGGAATACCAGAATGACTAACAAGTTTTAATCCTGAACTGTCACGTGAATCCTTACTGTACTAACAAAAGCACTTCTTCTCTTATTTGGAAAACTTAACAGGGATAGAAATTCCTCTTCATCTTGTTTTCATACCTGCGTATATACAGTGGGTGTACATGTATCGGGTTATTGTTATCATGGTCTTTTGCGGTCTGAAAACCAAGAAAAATCTACTGCAAAAAAAAAAAAAAGAAAAAAAAAAAAAAAGGAGGCAGAGATGTACACTTTCGTTTATCCATGTTAAAAGTAACTAGCTAAGTGTGCTCTTGTTACCCAGCTCATCTGTGCTACCTTTTGGATTTCCAAGACCCTTTCTAGCTTTTTAAGCTGTGCATTATGTGGAGTTTCTTTGTTGAATTCGACTGCCATAAAAGTGGACAGACTTCTTGTGCTGTTGTTGAGGCTAAGGTACAAACGAATTGTAACTTTGAAGCGCTCATGTGCCATTTTAACTGTCATTTGGGTTTTTTGTCTTTTTGTTGCTTTATGCTCCATTTCAGATTACCGTATATCTTTATGGTAGGGATTTACGGTCATACCATTTTGCTTAGTTATCTCAGTCGCCTTGTACACAAAGATTTTTCGCACACTCAGGCTAAGATTAACTTCAACAACAGCCGAGCCAAGCAAATACTCTGAACATAGCGCGATACAGAAAGGCAGTGTACAGTGCATTTTGGGTGCAGTTGGCATTAGTTGTTTGTTATTCGCCATATTGGGATCAGCCACAATGTAGGAAAACATATTATAACATAACCAAAGCAAAGCGCGCGCTCTGATTGGTCAATTTAGCGTTCCCCATTTTCCCATGGGTGTACGCTGCTGACGTGAGCAAATGCAAAGACTATTTTTCCGCGCGCGCTTGTTTTTTCTGGTCGCGTAAGATTTGTTAAATAAAAGGGAACTCTTTAGCGACAATGTATCAATGTTATGTTATAAAACAAATGGTAAACACCACAGCGTACACTATTGAGTTATGGATGCACTTGGGAGGTTTGCTAAGCACTCAAGAAGCTAGAGTCGCTCTCGGCTATCGCCTCGAGCGACTCTTACGCTTCTTTCGTGCTTAGCAGCCTCCCGCGTGCATCCATAACTCAATAGTGTACGCTGTGGTGCTTACCATTTGTTAATTCACAGCAGTAAGAGGTCATGGAGGAAATTGCACTTCTTTTAGTTTCTTTAAACTCGACATTAAATCCCTTTCTTTACTGCTGGAAGATTGGTGAAGTGAGGCAAGCAGTTAAAAAATGCACTTTTGCTGTCCTTGGAGTTAAATACCAGCTGAGTTACACTCAAATCAACTCCTCCAGACCTGACTTCTAATGCTATGGTTATTATGAATAAAAGTTCGAAGGATATTATATTGGAAGGAAGAAATAAGAGCCTCATTACATCGTCGCGCAATTGATTGGTGAATTCAGTTTCTAAGCGGATACTTTATTAGGTTATAGAGCCTACTTGTAAATAGCTATGTCCTAAAAGCAGTAGAACGCATTTTTCCGGGCTCTATGGCGTGATAAGGTCGCTTCAGATGTTTGTAGAACGCTAGGAAAGCTTATAAATCACGAGCCCAGGGCGAGTGAGTGATTTAGAAGTTTTCTGTGTGCTCTCTCAACATCCCAGGTGGCTTAATCACGTTATAGAGCCCGAAAATGTGTTATATTGCTTAAAGAAAATGATGAATAAGAAGTATATATCTTAGAGTCAAAGGAAAAGTAAAAATGCAACCATAACTTGAATTTGTTTTCTCGCAGTTTGTGCCTTTGATCGTGGAACACTGTTGTGAGGTAGTAGAGAAGAAGGGACTGGAGACCGTTGGTGTCTACAGGTGAATACTATGAAAATTTTCCGATGACTGTTGATAATATCTCGACTCTCTAATCCTGAAGTGTGACCGGCTTCTAATTTCTCCGTACAGTATCACACTTGAATCAAATGTAAAGAGCATGAGAAAATGATCACCAATGTAATAAGCTTCTGATGATTGTTAATCAAATTCTCCTCGTCAGCACCTTTGAAAATGTATAGAGGACAGTGTGGAAAGGGTCAGACGGTCTCGGACGTCTCAAAACTCAGATCAAGCTTTGATCCTCGAAGTTTTGCGAGAAACTATCAGCATTCGTTTTAGCAATGCTGTGTACCTCATGCACAGACATTGCGATTCCACTTCACTTTACCCACAAGTTGTGTTCTTTTTTCTTTTCGTTTTGTGCATTTATTCGACAATTTTCGTAAAGAATCTTTCTTTGTTATTTTCATGAACATGTGTATGATCATTTTGTTTTTCTTGTTTATTTATAGAGTTCCTGGAAATTCCGCTGCTGTCACTGCTTTACAAGAAGAGCTCAACAACAGAGGGATTGAAAATATTTGTTTGGAAGAAGAGGTACTTTTTATTCGTCATGTCTTAAGAAACTCATGTGCAGCCTTTAAACGTATTTGCATTTCAGGTTAAGGAAAGCTGCATGGCTGAGATATTTAAGTGTGACTGAGATGCATGTGGAACATTTTAGCATTAGTTTGGATAACTACATTTTTTGTGAGGTTTTTGCGAATGGCATCGAACAAGAAACTTTGCAGTAGTTCTTTTTGGTAATTGTTCGAGAGTTAACTAAATTCAAACAGCTTGGCTCGAGCCTTTTACTCAAAGCAAAGAATATTTGTAGTAATGCAGAATGGCGAGTAGTAAAAACCTTAGTTAAAAGTTGGAGAAGGACGACGTAGGGATGTTGAAATCTTGGTTTACCTCAATCATATCTTAAACAGGGAAGTAGAGACATGCGACTTGTAATTTTTTCTTGATTACCTTGATTTTTAATGCAAAGAGGTTCACTTGGCACAAGTTATTTAAACGTTAGGATCTTGATGAGGTTGTTTTTTGGAGTCTCACTTATTTTTAAATTTCTCTTTGTAGAAGTGGAATGATGTTAATAATATCACAAGCCTTATGAAACTATTCTTGCGGAAGTTGCCGGAGGGTCTTGTTACTGCAGGTAATTGAATCAGAAGCAAAGAACAATTATTAGACGAGGTCGAGCAAAGCATCACAAATTGTCAATAGCGAGCAGATAAAATTATGATTATGGGCTTGTTTTTTTTTTTTTTCACACAGATTTGTACGATGGATTTATTGAAGCCAATAAGAAGGAAGACGCCACAGAAAGGATGTGGGCGATAAGATCCATGGTTAGTATTTATTGTGTAGATGTAGAGCGTTTTTGTTCTTTGGGATGAAGTCACGGTGTTTGTTGCGACTCGTACTTATATTCTGCAAACAGCAGTCAAACGTCGGGTATTCACGAGGAAATCAATTTTGGCCGCCACCCGCGCCGATTTCCCGCGCAAAATTTCCCGCGCAAAATTTTAAAGGAAAACAGGAGAAACAACAGGTGGATGAATTGTAAATCCCCAGTTGCATTCATAAAATCCTTAAACCAGAGTAGCATCAGATCATGTCTGATTGTCCACCTGGTTGCTTCGTGAACTTTAATATGTAACTCTCGTGAGACAACTTGGTTCTGACAGTCTGAAAGCATGACGCCAAGTCGTTTCAACGTTCAAAAGTGCGTAGATGTTTGACCATTGTGTTCATTACGCCGTTTGTGATGTGAAGAGCACCCAAAGGAGATAAGCGTTGGCGGCAGTTAACTCTCATGATTGAATATAAAATCAACCAGACTTTGACTATGGCGGATACTGTTGTTAACACGCAGATCCCACTTTGCAGTAAGAACTTTCCAGGTACATGCAATTGTTGATCAACCCTTCCTCTGCCAAAATCTCTTTAGTGATTCTTCCAACTGTCTGTCATATAATTCCTATGATGTTAGCTTGGAGAGTCAACTAATAAACCCCTAGTTATTATTATTCTTTGTTCTCATTACTTGTCTGCTTGATGTTGTATCGATATTGCAAGGAGCAATTCTGTCTTAAAATGTTAAAGTGTTAACCCTAGCACTGTAGGAAGTTTTCAGCAGGATAACCTTTTCGCTAATATACTTTTCTATTCTCGTTACTATTTTGCTGTACACTGCTTTGATATTACGAGGTGAAGTCACATGTCCATACCCTCTGAGAGTCAAAGGATAAACGGCAATCTCCTCAGGTTAAAGATAGGGGTTAATTTGTTGTTACGGACGAAGAACTCATGCCGACTCGAATCCCGGAGTACAGAGCAGTTGCTTGATACAGATTGTTTTGTTTGCATTAGGTGCAAGAGTTGCCTGATTATAACTTTGAAACACTCAAATCACTTGTGAATCATTTGAAGCTGGTGTCAGATAACTGTGACAAGAACAAGGTAAAGTGGATACTACTGTACAATCAATAGCATTGCACTTGTTTTAGCCACTAAGCTGTTAGCGGTGCTTCTATTTTTTGAGCTAAAATTGCTGAGACACTGTGATCGTTTGGTGAGAGAAATGGGGGGGGGGGGGGGGAGGAGGGCAGGGCGGTTTTATTCCTGTCTTAAGTGCCCACTATCCGCTCCCCATAGGGAGTAATTATGTCCTCTCGGTCTTGCCAACGTGGTGGTACGGCGATTGAATCTGACAATGTCAGGATTTTAATGCCCGAAAATGAAAATATAAAGAAAAGAAAAGAAAATAAGGCTGTTTGTAGTTTAGTGGACGGAGTTCTTCATCGTCCCTTTATTATCCAACTGCGCTAAACTAGGATACTTAAAGGAGCGTTTTCAGTACAAATCTCCTTGCAGGCCGGTGAAAATTCTCAGAATGCTACACACCAAAACGTCTTTAAATATATATATATATATATTTTTTTTTTTTTTTTATTGTACCAACTGTTTCAAACATTGCTCGTTTGGTATTTGGAGTTATGGAAGTTTGGCCTTAAAAATTCAAGTACCAAAACTCCATACAACCCCAGGCAAGTTTATAATCTCTTGCCCCAAAGCATGACCAAGTCTCTTGTTTATCTACTGTACAGATGGAAGTACGTAACCTGGCCATTGTGTTTGGCCCAACCATCATAAGGACTGGGGACGACTCCATGATGGCCATGGTGAAAGACATGTCGGACCAGTGTCGCATAGTTGAAACACTTATATCCGAGGTAGGTTTAGTAGCGAGTCGTTAAATCTTTTATGTGGTTCTAACTTTATCGCGGTTCAAGTTTAATTTGTACTAAAACTTGCAAACTTTGTTTCAGTGCGATTGGTTTTTTGAGGAGTCTGAAGGTGACGAATGTCCAGTGAAGGTATTATTCAATTATTTTTTCCCATCTTTTGAGTTTCTTCTTTTAATTGTGGTTTTTGTCAGTTCCTCTGTTGAAAGGGGACTCAAGCGAATCTGAATTGCTTTGTGAATCTTATAAGTTAAGCATTGTACTTCTGCGCATGTGTTGGACGGGTTAAATGGGCACTAGCAAAGGTAGGTTGATCCACACACCATACCCAGATCCAAAAAAATGTCAACAAGCACAACTTGATCCTTATTTCAGGTCCAGTTGATCTTTCTTCTAATATTTGTTTATCTGACTTGGCAATCGCCATCAAATTATTCGAGTTGAGGCCGTTCCCTAATGTTTTGTTCGTCTTTTTTCAGAGCATTTTTTAGTTGACGTAAATAATCCCAGATTGTATTGGTTTTGCCCTTCTTCTTTCAGTGATTGGTCCTGAATACTCGTGCCACGGTGTCAACCAATCACGATGTAAAACTAAAACCAATCACGACTTGGTCACCCGTGTTTTCCCGCGCTTTATGCAGTTTGCTTGTTTTTATTTTGAGTTCTGATTGGCTCATTAAAGGTATTTTCCTTTCTTATGATTGGTCGCTATGATAACTTCGGTTTTCGTTTTACAACACTAAATCGAAAAGCGCTCTAAACTTGGCGTTTTCCCGCCTTTTACTAACGGCGCTGTGTGTTAAACCACGGTTATGTAAAACTTAGACTGATTGTAATTGAGTTTTTTATATTGAATTTTTCCTGATAGGCCCTCCCACCAGGCCAAGAAACCCTTCAAGAACATATCCTGTCTCAAAATGTATTGAGTTCTTTAGGACAAGTTGCTGTAAATTTCGGTGAGTTCACAGTTATTTACCTTTTTGTCGAACAAGGGAAACCATACAAACCTGAGGTTAACCAAAATAGCGAATATCTTGTCGAATCGAATAGCAGTTGGCGAGAACAACAGATTTTTCCTTTGTGACAACCAGATCTAAAACTGTAATACCGTTGTTTAACCTTCATGTGGCACAAAGTGTAATAACACTCCAGATCCACACCCATGGCAAGGGTTACAACTGCTTGCAATACGGTCAATTAGGAGATAGAATATCCTTGCAAACCACGTAACTGAAATGGATTCTGTGTCTGTGTACTCATGTTTGTTTCGCGAGGTTTCCAATAACGTTCGCATATTTCATGTATTGTTTCCACAAGATTAGGAAATATAGCAAGGAGGAGTTAAACTAGAGAGCATATTTACCAGGCTGTTACCTTAATTATTAATTGATTATTAATTTTTTATTATCTTTCCACATTAGGAGATGATGGGTCATATAAACCGAAGGTGAGCGTTTTTTGTTTTGTTTTGTTTCGTACTGTTTTGTTCCTCCTTTTCATTCGATATGTCAGTTCTGACTTAGAGAGTTTCAGATGTCTTCTCAGCTAATATGGTTTTTTTCCAGCCACTTTCGTGTAAATCGTGAACAGTTACGATTGTTGATCGGACGTATGAAATAAAATGTTGATATAAGGGTTCCTAAAGACTAAATCAGGGATAGTGGGTCACAATCAATCAATCAATCAATCAATTTATTTAACGTGGTCAGAACGCTTAGCTAAAAGCTAGTTTACAAGTACGCCACGAAATAAATAGAGAAAAGGAAATTATAAAGCCTTGTGAAGGTATATAAATTTAAATAAATTAAGAATTAAGAACTAGCTAATATTAAAATATAAGAATTTAATAATGTAGTCACCGAGTTGAATATATAAAATATAAAATGTAATCATTAAAAACAGGAAATATAATTAAAGATAGATCCTCACCGCGCTAGAGTCCTGTGAGATCTGTTTTAAAGTAATTTTTAAAACTAGTAAATGTTTGTATCTTTCGAGACTCGTCCGGTAAAGCGTTCCATAGTTTCGATGCAGCATATCTCCATGATCAAGGCACTTGATTTGTGCCTTAACCATTTCTTATACTCACTGTTGGTTTTACAGTCCAGCGGAATATCTCTTCATATCCCAAAGTTCCGAAGTGGTAAAAGTTCAAAGTCCGACTCGGGTCAGGGCAGCTCCTCTGATGGACCGCTGTCCGATTCTCAGGGATCCGAGGGTTCGCCTCCTCTTGAGAGATCTCCAGTGGTGAGAGTTCTGTCAGGTGACGGGTCGAGATCTAACTCTCCTACCATGGAACGATCAACAAGATTCAGCGGCAAGAGGAGCACAGAGAGCGCCCCAGGCTCTCTCCAGTTGGTGTTAGAACCCCCAGACGCAGAGTTTAGAGCTAAAGGACCAGGTTCCCTCAAGGCTTATTCATACGCAATGCCACCCCCTCCGTCATATCGACGTGTTAGCTCCCAGAAAAGATCGAGCAGTCCTGGGTCACCTGAGCAGCCGCTTGCACCTTTTGATGTCACTTTTGCCATGGTGCAGGATACAGAGACGAAGAAGTCACCTGACGAACCACCCAGTGACCAGGACAACACTCCCAAGCCGAGCTTCTCTTCCTTCAGTGAAGAGACGCGCCGGAGGCTGCTGAGGCTTAACCTTCAAAAGAAAGCCGCGGAGAAGAGGCGACAGAGTGAAGACAGGGGAGTGACATCCCCGACGTCACCGCATAGTGAAAGGAGCGTGGATGTACCGCGTGAGCGGAAGATGTCGGATCAGGGCGTGTTTGAGAGTACTGATCAGCCGAGTAGTAGCAGCACTAGCCGCAGTAGCAGTACGCACAGCAGCAAGAACCCATCGCTAGATTCGCTTCATGTTACGGTTCAACCTTACCAGGATAAAATGGCTGGTGTAACTGTTCACAGCGAAGCAGCGCGTATAAACAATAGCGTGAAGGCAATGCCTTTTCCAAACGAGGTGGTCCATCACGAGCCATCGCCAAGATCCGACGAAACCGTGGTGGCTGTTGTGAAAGGGAGAGGAGTAGTGTCTGGGACACTGAGGCAGTTGGAAACGTCTAGGAGGCCAGCTAGTCTGGATCTCAAGACAAAACGAGACAGCTCGGAAGAGCACCGCCTGGCCAGAAGATCCTTGGGTTCTGAAGAGAGCAGTGATACCTCCAGCGACGAAGGAAACGAATGCGCCATCAGTATGTCCAGGACATTTGACGAAAAGCTACGGATTTTACTGGATTTGGAGAACACATATGGAAATAAGGAAAGCAGAGTTGAGTCACAAAACGATGGGGATAGATCTTCTGTGAGAGGCGAACCTCTAAAGAGACCAATCCCGAGTGGCGTAGATATGGCACAACGGCGATCATCCGTTGAACCAGGCAGAATCTACAAAATTGTTGGAGTGAGCCCCTCAACTGATTCTCAAGGAGAAATGTCCAGCGCATCAAATTCTGAAACAACAACAACTCCAAGGAAGGCAGAAAATCCAGTAAGAGAGCGGAAATCAAACAGTGTAATAGAAATAAACACTAGTAAATATTTTACGGTCCCTTCATCTGACGATCGGCCGAAGTCGCAGCCTTCCTCCCCACCGAGGAGGGTCAGCGTTGAAAGCACACCCGAGGTTTCTTCCAGAAAGGTGGGTACGTTACGGCAGAGATTTGAGAGCACCTCAAGTAGACTGTCTGACAACACGACACCTCGGAGTAGTAGCCAAAATAGGGGGAGAGATTTCCCATCTTCCTTTGCTGCTCGGAGAAAAATCGGATCCGTTCATACAACGACTCCGGTTTCGTTGAAAGAGTTTAACGTCAAACCAAGTGTTACGAAGACTCCAGGGGGTCAGCCTGTTCAAGTGGCAGGGAGCTCGCGGGGCATGAAACGAGAAACAGCACAGAGACCACCAGAGAGCCGAACGGTGAGCTCAAGGAATATTCGGCTTGAGTCCAGCCCAGCAAAACACTTATCCACATCACCAGCTAGATTCAGCTCTGGAAGAACTGATAGAGGCCTCGACTGGAATGTGCCACGGTCAAGAATGAATGTTTCTTTAGTCAACGACAGGTCAAAAGGGCAGCCAGTCGTAACTAAAACACAGGCAGCGCCCAGAGTAGTGAGTAGAGAGTATGGAACCAAATCTAAACTCTTATCTCACAAAGACTCTGCTAAAGAGCTACTGCCTTCTAAAGCTAGGATACCGTCAAGGGACGCAAGAGGCTCTCAGACCCAGCGTAAGCTGGAGAAGGACGCACAACACATCGCTGAGTTACTGGAGGAGATGCACAGCGAGCGACATTTGCACTTGTCTCGTCAGCAGTCAGACATTTCAGGACAGGCGCAGAAAGCCGCTGCCCAGCGTGCTGCTTTCCGCAGGCGCAGGCGTTCATTGGGAGATGATAACAACCCCAGTCTTGTACAACAGAGGCCGACCTCACCTGGGCAAGAAAAGGAAAGTTTGCCTGTTTATAAAGGAAGGGAAGTAAGCCAAGGAAACTACCGCGCATGGCCTCGCGAAGTTGACTCAAGACCAGATAGCCCGCAGCGTGGAAGCCGTGGTGTTTATACCGTCACGAGCTGACGTCTGCATCGTTACATAACATATTAGTGATGGAAATAGTTCAGCTGACCCAAATTGCTGGCTTGTACGACCTCGAGCCACTTTGATTCCAACCTTTTACCCCTTTGGCTTTTTGATCCTTTCTTTAACTGTTTTTAACTAAAATATTTCATTGTTCTTTTTTTTCTTTTTTTCATAAGCACGTAGAAAAAAATATTTATATATAAATATATATCTTTGTATTTTTAAGAAATCTTAATCATTGTCACGCAATATCTCTGTATTATTGTAATCAAATTATTTTAGCAAATAGGAAGAATGCTGCTTTTTAAACCCCTTTTTGATCTTTTAAAGCTGTTGTAAGTAAGCTTCAGTGAGCAGCGGAAAATGCTTGGAGACCTGTAAAAATTGATTTCTACTTTCCATTTGTCATGTTATAACAAAAACAAAAAGAATGCATTGCGAGATTGAAGGCATATTTTAACTTCTAGGGCCATGTTCCCTTCTAGGAATAGTGAAAGTAAGTTATTGGTAATATATATTTCCTTCAGTATCAAGGGAAAAGTACTCTGATTGTAAACAGAGGGTCAAATTTTAATGGTTTTGTTGTACAGAAAAAAATTTGCAGCTAGGTCAGTGGTGACGCTTTGGTTGCGCATTTTGTTATCTTGTTGATGGTACGACGCCACTCGCTGTGCTTATAAGTCTGCTCACAGACCTTTATGTTATAAAACTTTTGTTTTTTTCGTGGAAAAATTTTTAATTATTACTTCATCTTCCATTTCTTCATATGTAAGATAAAGTTATTTTTTCGACGAAGTGCTATTCTGAAAAATTGAGTCGCCCAACGTTTTTTATAAAAAATTAATTCATTTAATAAAAGTTTACAAGACTGCAAATTATTAAAAGTAAGAGCCTCATTCTTTGTTAACCCTTTAACTCCCATGAGTGACCAAGACAGAATTTCACCTCACAATATCAATTCAATATCAAACAGACAAGTAATGAGAATCAAGAAAATTATCAACTGAATGTAGTTGATCTAGTACTAAATTCTCCAAACCTACATCATAAAAATTGTGTGATAGACAGTAAGGAGAATTTCTAATCAGATCATGGGAGTGAATGGGTTACGACTTAAAAGATTTCTATTTTTAAATCATTTTTATATCTTACCTGTGCGAAAAAAGGCTTCTATAAATTTCAATGTTCCACTTGCAAGCGCGTAGCCTTGTAAGGTTTGTATAGTTTGTTATCAAGGGTGTATTCTTATATCAATATATAGAAGTATTTCTGCCTTAGTGTGAAAAGTTATGTGGACAATTGAGGCTGCGCGATAATTGTGGTAATTAATGTTAATTTTCGTTTCGGATAACTGAATGGAGTAAGTATCGACATGGTATCGAGGAAGTCGTGATGACAAGTCAATTTTTTCGTTCAAATGTGTCTTACAGCTTAAAAACAAACCGTGAGTTGTACTGCTAAAATTTGTTGTAGAAAATTTTTTGCACCTCTGTTCCTGAACTTTTTAACTTTTTTAAACTGTTTTGTTCACATTTGTTTGAGGAATTTATGGTTAGGAGGCATCTAAATCCTCGAAGCCTCCAAATGGAGTATTTTTCAAATCCGCACACCATCACTCGTGGAATGTAACAGAATCGTCTTTCAATAATCACTACTAGGCTTCAAATTGTCGTGGAAATGGACTTGTCTTCACGATTTACTTTAGTATTTTCCCTATCCTAAATGCAATTGTAGATTGCGGGCGAATTGAATGACTGTGTAATACTGTAAGTTATTTACAGCGAATTGATTAAAAATCAAATGTATTGTGAGTATATTAACAAGTGTAATTGTGCATTTCTCGAAAGCTTTTCCAGCAGCTTAGATTTTATTTTCCTCAAAGCTTTTCTTCTCTCCAACCTCCCCGCAAGTCGGTATTAGCCTTTATTATGCAACTGGCTATGCCCGTGGGCAACGTGAAGCGAATCCTGTCTTCTGATCGGCAACTCGAGAATCTTGCCTGCTCGGGATTACCCGCTTTGATCCCACGAAAGGAAAACATTGCGTGGAGCGGACTTACAAAGTTCGCAATTTTTGGACCGTGTCGGCGATGTAGTCGGAAAAGACGAGAGAAGACAATCAAACAAAGAAAACGTAAACGACTCTTGAGGGTTTATTGTGCAAAAGGCACAGTTAATATTCTTTCCCGGCTCTCCAAATATAAACAAGTCATTCTTTATTCCTAATAAAACGAAATATTCCTGCTATATATATAATCAATCCTTTATTAACCAAGCTTGTTCAGTCAAGACGACTGGATATTAGCGTTGTTCTTTCTTTGCGTCAGTTAGGGACCTCGACTTCGTTTCGGTCTGTAATTATAAAATCGCAAAAAAGAACTCCCAACAATATCCAGCCACCTTGACTGAACAAGCTCGGCCATAACGTATATGAAATGCAAGCGTCTTATGGGGGCCAGTTAACGTTAACAAGCTCGCAATCGTTTATTCAACCGGCCGTGTTTGACTTAGAATTAAATTGGACGGTGTGGAGTGGGGGCGGGAAAGGCGAGGAAATTTCTATTGCACCACCTTCTCCCCTCTCATTCTTTTTGGCCATCACTCGCCCCATTGTTAAAACTTTCTTTCTCTCCTGAGCTTTCCGCTGCTGGGAAAATTTAAGATGGCGGCTATATTTTCACTAGGCATGGAATTAATAAGCGTTTGTTCGCCAAAATACGCCCGTCCTGCAAGCCATGTCAGTCCTTCCATGTTTTCTCTCCTTATGTCCCTTGTCTCCCTTATCCCTTGACTTCTTATTTTTCCCTCTTCCCTTCATTTTTCGCTCGTTCGTGCAAACTTGCTGCCTAGAAAAGGTTACGACTTCGTCTATTTGTATAAACCGTGTGACGATAGGTTTTCGCGCACAAACTGACTTCTCGCGGAGATCGCAACAACAACGGGGGAAAACAGCTCGGTGGCCGCGAGACAATTCGGCAGCGGGAACCGGAAACTCGTCACGATTTCCTAGTACACGGAGATCTACTTCAAGCGAACTTGTACGGATGTCAAGGAGAAGACCGACAGCTTTTGGTTCCACAATAGTTTATTTCTAATTCATGCCAATAAGCGACATGAACAGTAACGTTCTACTGTGACACGAAGGCGCACCATATAAGGAAGTCTTCCCTGGGAAGACCTATGCTCATTTGTCACTCATCGTTGACGTGCACGGGTCAAATTTAAAATGGCGGGCGATTTGAATACTCGAAAGCTAAGGTATACGAGAATTAATGTGCCTTTCCTGTCTTTACTTACCCTAGAATTGAAATATCTTTATCTGACACCAAGTAGTACTTCACGGATTAGAATTTTATTAGACGAAGGTTTAATCGAGGAGCTGACCGGTTGGCTTACCGTGAACAACGAGGAGATCGTTCGAGTAGAGAAGCCACGAAAGAAAAATTGAACGCCAGGTAATTTGCTTCCGGCCGAACGTAAGGCGCTGGGAGCCTTGAAACGTGACTCTGAGTTAAACCTCAGAAAGGCCGACAAAGGAACAGCAACCGTAGTCATGAACAAACGCGACAAAATTTTAGAAGGCCAAACTCTACTAGATAACAAAGATAACTACAGGCCTCTTGCATCACCCATGGTCAAAGAGACGGACTATAAGGTCAGATGACTTATTGCAGACCTCTACAATGGCAGTCATATAGACGACATGACTAAAAAAATGGCTTTTTCAAACCCCAAATCCGCCTCGAATTCCAGAATTCTACACCCTAACAAAAATACACAAACCTTCCCCGGTCGGCAGACCGATAGTAGGGAACTTAAGCAGTCACGACGGCAACGCCACGGAAGACGTCGATTAAAAAATGAGTTTCTACTTTTAGTTAGAATTTCGAAAATGGCTGCATGTGTTTACCGTCTCATAGGGCGCCAGACCTTAAACTCAACATAACGCATAAAAGTGGCATTGAGTTCCAAATGTAAATTAAAATAATTTGCCGCCGCCGTTTCGGTTCGCAGACGAACCAAATTTTGGGGATTTCACATTGTTGTTTTGCAAAGGACGGCTGAGAAATGTACAAAGTTTTAAAACGCACATGCTGGGCTATTGTTCTGCCAATTAGATCTATTGTTTTTCCACGTTCTCGTTGCCGTCGCCGTCGTGGTTTGCTTAAATTCCCTAGTGTCAGGGTGTGATGGCCTTACAGAGAAACCTATCATCATTTGTCGACAAACTCCTTCAGCCGATAGCACAAAAACAAAAGTCGCATCTTAAGGATACTACAGACTTCGTCAATTTCATACGAAAGTCCCGGAGAACGTAAAAGTTGTTTCGATGGACGTTATGAGCTTATATACAAATGTACCACAAGAGGAAGGAATAGACACTGTATGCAAAGCATACGAAATATACTACAGAAACGGAACTCCTATCCCTACACAACTACTAAAACAAGCGCTTAGTCTAATTCTCCAAGAAAATTCTTTCCATTTTGATGGAAAACACTACCTTCAAACACATGGTACGACCATGGGCACGAAAATGGCAGTCGCCTTTTCTAATATTTTCACCAACAAGGCAGAGAGAGAAATCCTTGACAAAAGCCTTTTCAAACCGCTTGTTTGGAAACGTTACATAGACGACATCTTCTCGCTATGGAGCCCAAACAAAGCAACAATAGAACGTTTCATTGAAAAAGCAAACAACCATCGTCCAACAATAAAATTTATGGCTGAAATTTCTGATAAGGAATCAAACAACATTCCTGGACACGGCTACAAAGGCGAACGATTCGAAAAGGACGCAATTCATTTTAGTATACACACTATAGTTCCTGTCACCCACAAGGAGTTAAGAAAGGCTTCATAAAAGGGGAGGCCCTTAGACTTCTCAGAACAAACTCCTCTCAAACGATATTCCAGGAGAAAATTGCAAATTTTAAAGCGCATTTGTTGAAGAGAGGCTATCCAGAGGACCTCATTAACACAACCCTCTCAGAGGTGAATTTCAAAAACAGGAAATTAGCTCTTCAACAGAAACCGAAGACGAGCCAACGAATCTTGCCTTTTGTTACACAATACCAACCATCAGTGCCACACAGAAAGCAAATTCTCATGAAAAACTGGCATTTAATAGAAACACAACCACTACTGAGCGAACTATACAAAATCCGCCGCTCGTATTTTACAAAAGAGGGCGGTCGCTCAAAGACACTCGTGAGGGCTAAACTTTGAATAGGCTACTCTAAACACGCGCTAGGGAGTCGTGTAGGCCTGTCAACCCCATCTAACACTGTAATCGCAGGATGTAGTCGCGGGATCATACTTACTATCGAACTTACTATCGAACGCGTGCTTCTATTGTTCTCTAAATTTACAATATTTGAATAAGGACACAAAGGGGCGGAACAAGTCTCCGAAGTAAAACGATTCATGCTTAAATATTCCATATGTTTCTATGGCGGAAAGAATGTCAAAATTAAGAAAGCAGATACAATAAACTATAGGCCTTTAACAAGAACAAACTTGAATGAGAATTCGCAGCGCTAACGTTATAAATATGCCTTCTTAATTACGGTCGAGCAGCTTAGGAAATAAGAGTGAGAGGTAATTTCAAATTTCTGCTTATCAGCGAGATGTTTGTGTTAAGTTTAGTATAAACACAAAGTACGAGCAAAAATTCAGCTGCCAACCATCATGAGAACCAATTTTGCAGAAATTAAAGGTCATTAACATTTCTATTAACCTAAAATTTAACTAGTAATGAACAACAAAAGTACCGACATGTAGGTGTACAAAAAAGGGCAAGAAACAATTTAAAATCTTTAAGTTGATTCCTTTTAAAAACTACTGTGGCCTTTGCTATATTTTTTTAAATCACTAAAACGAAAGAACTCGAATGAACTTGAATAAAACCGGAAATGATTTAATCTGAAAAGTTACGAATAGATATGTCCCAAAACAAACACACGGAAAGAGGACTAAATTTTCCCTAACGCATGTCAGTCCTTCGTTCTCTCTTCTTAGTGTCCTCTTCGTTTCTTCCGTTTGCCCTCTTCCCTTCCTTTTTACGCTCGTTCTTGCAAACTTGCTGCTTTGAACAGATTACGGCCTCGCCTGCTTGCAGAAGCCATGACTTGACATTTACACTTTGTTTGTGCGAGTTTCCCAGCAAAATGCACCATCTCATGAACGTTGGGAAAGGATCGAGATGGGACTTCCCCTCTACATGAGGGCGTTGTCTCCTTCACTTAAAAAAACGCCATGAATTGTCAAAAGGTAAGCGACTCATGCATTTGAGAACCTTAATACCATCTTTTCGCCTATTTTTGACTTAATCTCGATTCCACGCCCATTTCCTAGATAGGAAATAGGCAAATACCGGCTCCAATGTTACCTCTTGGTTTCCTGAGTTGAAGTATGTTCGAGTTGAACTCCAACACCACCACCACCCCACCCATGGTTGCGAAGAATTTTCACACTTCCCAGCACAATCGATATGTTCTTCGGAGTTGATGCCAACCAAGAGAAATGCAGTGGTTTACCTTAAAACGTGTTTACTCGGCACTAAAAAAATCAAATACATCCTCTTTAGTAGGGGAAATAAATTTATGAAACAGCAGGGGAAAGCCGCTTATAGGGTAATCCTGCCAAAGTTCGCAATAGGATCTAATAAATGTGTTTACAGAGCAGTGTGCTCTGAGGAACTCAGAAATAAATATAATAGCTATTTCATGATTTATCTTTTAGTTTCAAAAAGATTGATTAGTAAGAAGGAAAGCAGTTTGTCTAGGATGAACCCTGATACTTTCTGGAAATATAGCTCGTGTTACGTTTGCCTGTCTGTCACTTTTACTCTTTCAGTCGTATGATCACGTTTGTCTCGCCACGTTTGACTTTCCGCCTTGAGTATACTAACATCGCAGTTGACGATTATCAAATAACATGTTCCTAAAATTTGCGGATATTTTTCGAATCACAGAAAAATTCCTTTGGTCGACAAGTGCATTGATTACCATCACCAGTGCATGAAAGAAGAAAATAATCTTCACTTCGTGCAGATGTTGATTGGTATCTATGTAACTTGTTTGTTTTGTGCTTGCGGCTTGTGGCGTGAATATTTGATCAAATTGATCTCTTAGGGTAACGCTACACACAAAGGAAAACACTTTGGCGATCTTGTCTAATTGAAGGGGACGACTGAAGAATATTCTGAAGGTATTTTAGAAAATAGACCAAAAAGTAATTTGCTGGTTTTCCTTATTTCCTTATTACGGTTCGTGAAGAGAATTATGAGCCCGTGAAATAGGGCTTACTCTTCATTCGAGGAAAGTGAGAGCTATTATAGCTTCATTGAAACTGAAATTTTATTCTTTCGATAACAGAATCGCACCTTTCGTCGAATTTTATTTGTTTTACTTAATCAGCATGGCATAATATTAATCGCATGACGTTCTCCGAACCGGCCGATGACTCGAAGACATCCTATTTATATTGGGGAACAGTAGAACAGAAAGACGTGAGAAAGGGAGCAGCATTGTGAATTTCCCTCAGTTTTTCTTAAAAAATCGTTAATAATTAACCGGTTTTCTTGAAAAAAAATTAAAACCCTCTGGTAAGCGTGCTGTAAAGAAGGAAAAATACGCTCGTAATTTCGTATTTTGGCCCAACTTTGGCTGAATGGCACTGAGTCGCCAACATATAACTGTTGTTGATTATTTCCTTGTTTGGTCATTTTTCAATGGTGAAAGATTTAATAACCAGTCGCGGTATACTGAAAACTGCGTGTGAATTGTGTTATAGCGAGCAAAGTTGGTATTCATTTGGAAATTTGTGTGAAAAAATATAGCTATTTAGTCAGTGTATACCTTTCTCAGAAAATCACTTCTCGTGCACTGTCTTCAAATGTGTCGTTAATAATTCTTATTCCGTTGTGTTTTAAATTTTGATGTGCCAAAGGTGTAAGCAGCTTAACTGACCAAAGAAAAACATTGCCAGCTGTTTAAAAGCACTGGTTAAAAACAATAATGGCCAGCGGTGAACTGGGATGAATGATTTATAATCTTTGTGTGGTGAGTTTTTTCGCCCTCAAATTGACATCTTTATGCTGAAAAAAAAAAAAAGAGATACTCGGTATTCAGTTTTAAATCTTAACGTTGTTGAAAAGAAGGAAGGAGGGGGGGGGAGGGAGAGTTATTTTGGCGGGTTCACGGAACGACAAGGGGACGTTTATTCTCTTCAAAATAATTTCGCATGTGATTTCGTCGAAGGTCTACGATATTATTGGTCAAGTGTTGCTTCACATTCTTGATTTCGTATAGCCGATCACGTGAAACTAAAAATGCGCTCGCTACGATTGGTCGAGCTTTGTATCATACCTTTATTCAAAATGCGCCGTCGCTCCTTTTCTTAATAACGTGTTGGTAAAGAGAAAAATTAGACGGAAAAATTACGCAAGCAAGCATTGGTAATCACCTCAGTGTGTAATTTTACCGAAACAATTATCCACCTTTTGCTCAATGAAGGTAAACAGTCCCATTATCCCCGAGTGTTCTGCGCGAGTGTTCCGCGCGAGTGTTCCGCGCGAGTGTTCCGCGCGAGAGTTTTGTGCTTGTCATTGGCAATCGGCGGAAAAATATCTCGCTGTCTCAACTCTCCTCTTGGAGTTCAGTATACACGAAACTTTGCCTACCGATTTCAAGAAAACTTATTACCGTGACTCCTGCAACCGAAATTATGCGCAGTAAGGACTAAGCCACGAGGGCCAGAATAGGGATTTCAGTTGTTGTAA
This sequence comes from Stylophora pistillata, assembly GCF_964205215.1. Classification (NCBI taxonomy): domain Eukaryota; kingdom Metazoa; phylum Cnidaria; class Anthozoa; order Scleractinia; family Pocilloporidae; genus Stylophora; species Stylophora pistillata. The sequence continues at coordinate 17,972,442 of NC_142530.1, forward strand.
TATTTGTGGTAAAGACTGTCAAAGTTCTTTCCCTTCAGCTTACTTCAACGCAAGTGATTATTGGAACCACCTTCATCAGTGGCAAATATTTTTTTTTTAATCGTTTTAACGTCCATGACAAGGAGCCTCTTATGAGCATTATCTGCCACAAGAAAAGACGGCTCGTCACGCAACACGGAAATCGGCTGCTAAGAGTCTATCGAGGTCCTTGACAACCCGAGAATGAACCACGTAAATAGACTGCGACATGGGATCGCTTGTTTTCTAAAACTGCAGGAAATACTGTAAGGACAACTTATGAGACATTCTCTAGCGTAGGCGTGCCAGCCTCATTATTTTCCTGTTTTTTTTTAGGGTGTTTCTTCCTGTCATGCTTTTGTGTGATCGACAGTTGTCTCACGTCACGTATCGCGTGCCATATCTGGCTCTGTTTCCTGTGCGTAAGACGCTATTTGAAAAAAGTATCAATACCTATACTTTAAAAAATGTGTTACCTGTTTTACACAGCTTTGGCAACTGCATTAGTTATAGATTCTTAAAGAAGACTTTTTATTCATTTTATAATCGGGAGGATCCGATTAATATGTTAATGTTGGTTTCGTACAATTAAAATTGCAGTGCAACTAAGTGGAACATCGTTTTGAGGTAGAAACAATTAAATTTTCATGAAAACAAAGATGAAAGAGAAAGGTCGTATGAAGATACAGGAAGGGCCGTCAGATCTGAGTAGGGCTCACGACCTTCTCATTCAGGAACTTGTAAATATAAGAAAGGAAAAATAGAGTCATGTTACGTGGAGATGAAACTGACTAAATTTACATTTCACTCTCTTTTTGGAATGCCATATAAAGAGATCTATTTAAACAAACGCCTTTATTTGCGTAGGAAAGTGCGATCGAAAAGAACTCCGGAATTTCTGCCGTAAACCAACGAAGAAAACTTATCGATCGCGGTGAGTACCTTGTAATATAACAGATCTCTGAATCTCTCTTTTTTTTTTCAAACCTGTTCGTTTCCCAGGTTATACAAGAAACTAACTTAAGAACTGAACACGGTGTCCTTTGCAACAACGTTTTAAAACACTTTTTCGTTCTTATCGTGTTTTCATTTACGAGTAACCGTTAAGAGTTATGATAACACAGTGACTTTTAAGAGTAAATAATAGATTACGAGCATAAAAAGTGCACACAACTTTTGTCAATGTAAATATCAGAGGATATTAACTGTAACTACTAACGTATGTACCGCGACATAGCATTCGTTTCGTACCACTTTTCATGTGATCCACGCACGAGTCGATTGGAAAATTATAATTCAAATGAAACGATAAAAGAACTTATTAGGGAGAAATTTTTTGTGAGGCCAGCTGTTCCTTGAATACATCATACTCACATTTGATGACATTACCACCATATTGGCACTTAAGAAATTCGTGGGTTGTACTTAAGGGTGTATATCGAGTGCATATAAACAGTTAAAGTGCAAGACGAGGGATCGAAGAAGACAGTGAAACAGAAATTTTTCGAATTGATTCAGCCTTCCAAGAAAGGTAACTAGTATTTTTTTAGCATAGAGGTTTGCCATATCTCTTGTAACTGTTTTGAAAGCGTCATGGCCATTGTCGATCGCATCCCTCAAAGAAGTACAGCACAGTCCGACAACGTCGAATTCTCAAAACACGATTAACATAAGCTTAAGGAGGTTTTAGAGTTAAATGCCTGGTCGTCAAGTTTTCCAGCATCGAAAAGATTTTCCAGTTTATGTTTTATGGAGTTGAGCTTTCGTCTTACTAGAATAATACCCTGAAAGAACCTACAAGACGTCAGTTAGCTCATTAGAACAACATACACACACCTAGGAGAAAATGTGTACTCTTTTTTAAAGAACTTTGAACCCCGGATTAGAGTTAATCAACGTGAATCAACCGGCTCAGCACCTTTGCAGGAAGTCGGCTGATACAATTTCTGAGAACTTTATCCCCAGCGGCACTTTTATCTCTTTCCATCACAACTGTTGAATGATTCCTTCTGTTTGTTCAGCAAGTAATGAGCAATTTAATGCTAAAAGGGTTTCGATCCGTCAAAATGAAACAAAAGGGCGACTTATTTCCTAAAATAACTCCTTAAACAATCCGGCTTTTCTCGATATAGTATATTCCCACCCTTCCAAATGATTTTTCGCTGACAGGAAATAGGATACATATGTTTTATTTGCAAATAATCATTAATCGACTGGAGATTTGCCTTGCAAACTAGCGTACATGTCACCGGCCTGTCGATGCTAATATTTCGCTTACTCGAGTTTCACCCGTTTGCGTGGCGTAAACGAACGCTTCTATTCAGAGTCAAGGCGAAGTCTATCAATTCTGTTTTCCCAGAATTCTGCGGCCATTACTCTGTATTATTTTTTTTCCTTCATGACGGATTGCATCATTCAGCGGTAAGTTTGTGCATAAGCATCTGTCAAGATGAGACAAAAGGCTGTCTTTAACCCGTTTCCAAAAATAACCTGTTAGACCATCCGTCCTTTCTTGGAACTGTTTACTTCCTTTTTTCCCAACAATTTTACAAAACCGCGAACTTGGGCTACAAAGTAGACTAGATGTCTTCTCCCGCAGTCAACTTTTTTTGCATCTTTTCTTCAGTTTTCTTAACGCTTATAAAGTCTGTTGACTAGCTTGATCAAACCAGACATTTCGAATCTGATTACAGAAGTTAATAACGACGACGTGGTAGTCTCGAAATTCCACACGTTGATAAATAAGTCGGACTCCGACAAAGGAAAGGGCTCAGTCTGATGAGATTTTTTACTAAGCTGATTTTTAAATCTACATCCCATTTATAACAACATACCGCCAACTCATTATTAACTTGCTTTTCTCTAAGATTTTGGATATTTGACTGACAGCTGGAATGGTAATGCATGAAGATTTATTGTTGTTACAAGTGTGTTTGCAAGCATGTAAGACTCAATGAAATATCCCATGTTGAACAATCCTGTTTCATTTCGTAAATTGCGCGTGTCCTTCCTATCTCACCTATATTTATTCAGTTCAGATCTTTTCAGAAACCATCAAATAATCAATTTGAAGCGATCACTTCAGTCAAATAGAAAGAGAATGCATGGAATACTACTCAGGCAGCATTCAACTGTGGTCTAATCGTGTCTCTTACCCAGACCTTCCACGGCCAATAGTTACACGTTGGGATCTGGTTACCAGATTAGTCTTATCGACGCTTAATTTTTTGACCCCCCTTCAGAGTTGCGCCTTGGCTGCCAATCAAGAAAATATATGAAATTTCTGTTTTTCTTGGCACCAGTTAGAGAGTGGGTCGGAGGAAACTGGGGTCACATCCTTTCTTGAAACACCGTATTTCAAGAGATAACGTCTAACCACAGATAATAGAGAGCTTGAGCACCAGATGTTCTTGACAACACGCGCGAACGGCAGAGAAGCCGCGTAAGACTGGATCGAGGCCTTCGTTCTTGGCGCGAAATAGGAAGGTTGAGCAGTCGACGTTTTTCAGACACGGACTTCTACCCGTGTTAACATGTCTTTGCTAAAAGATGCTAGAGATATGACCTTAATGAGCAAGGGAATAAGTTTCTTTACCCCACTTTCTTGACAGAATGAATAATTCGTCTTTCATATTTATTAGGCGCCTTGAAATTTACCACTTCATAGTTGTGTAAACAATGCGAACAAACGAGCGAGCATGAAGTTTTCAGTGCATGATCTGGATGCCTAGAGGACCATTTCTCATTTTCTAAATTCGTTAACCACAGCGAGATTTGCTATTCTTATGTTTGTAGTCGGTTGCTCAAAACCTAGCAAGCATGCATACGATATACAATGTGCAGATACAAAATACAACCGATGCACAAAGACAATCATCTATCTCATTTTGCACTTTGTTGTCGTATCTAAATGTCGCTAAGTGTCTTAATTCTAAATTATCGCTCAAAGTATTTTGTGATAAGCTTAAACCCGGTTTAAAAAAATCTTAGTTGTGCATCTGATGATTCAAATGGACATGAAATCAAATGACTTAACTCACCCAGACTTGGCGAGAAGATTCTGCCATTGTCGAATCCCGTTTATTCTATCGATTAAGCAAAAACCACTTTACGCGCTACGAAAACGTTTTTTAATCACTTAATGAAAAGCAGAAGAGCTTTTTATGGTTTTGAGTCAATAATTTATCTCCTATGAACAAAATAACAGCATATTTTTGTGGCGTCCTACCCTCAACCTGAAAAGTGGCGTTCTAGCGTCTGCGACGTGACCACGTAAACGTTATGACATGCGCAGTATGTACATAGTTCCTCTAATGACTTCCGGTAGGCGTTCGTGACCTCAAGAACGTCTGGTGCTTTAAAGCTCTCCAATTGTAGGTTATTTCACGATTGGTGAGCGCGTACGATTTTTGTTCACAACTAGTGAATAAAAATCGTACAAGTGAACTAACCGTGAAATAACTTATTTATTATATACTACCGAGATTCATAAGCGAACAGAACTCAGAGATAAACATATCTTTATTTTCTTTCAAAGGAAAGCAACGCGCGGTCAAGCAGCCGTTCGGGAGTTGCACTGAAATGGCTTCCTTGTAAAATATTTCTTTACCTCTAAATTATCAAGCGAAATGCCGTTAAAAGGCAGAACTAGGTAGAATAAATTAAGACATCCTGAAAATATGTCGAAATAGTTCTATGGAAGTTCAAAATTTGAAATAAAGAAGTGAAAACCCGAGTCTTAATTTTTTTTGTTTTTGTTTCGCCTTTCAAAACAAGAAATTCGTGGAACAGAGCGACATCGTGTTTGGTCTTTTTCTTGGTGTTTTCATTTTCCTGTCCGTCTGTGAACTCTTCTATTGATGAATCTAGGCTCTGAAAACGGTTAGTCTGATTTGAAGCCATCTTTCTAAAGAAAAATGCGCCTAAAAATGTGCTATTTGTCAGTCAAGAGGAGCGGCGAGCGAGCGACACGGTTTTGCAGACCTCTCAAGTCTCACGATTTTCAGTTCAATCTCACGGTCTCACGACGAGACAGACAAATCTCACGATAAATAGAGGCGTAAGCTAAAAGGATAAATTTTTTGTATAATTTCATTTATACCTTGCTAGAGGTGAGTTTTTTTGTGCCAATTCTATGCAAATCCGTTACAAATCAAGCTGTTACGTTCTTCGTCCGTCTGTTCGCTGGAAACACCGTGGGTTGTCCATGACCATATATGGAACACCTGTTCCAAATTAGGTCATCATAACCAGTCTCTTGTGAAATCTCCAGATTTTTTTACATCAGTCTCCAGATTTTTGGTGTTTTGAGGTTGAGAGGTCTGGTTTTGTTCACTAGTGAAAATAATGATTTAGCCAATCAGAGCGTCGATACGTCGTTTCTCACTAGTGAAAAAAAATCGTATGACCAGTCAGCTGGCTCCTAGCGCGAAGAGACTGTTTTTACCTCGATGCTTTTTGGCGCCTAAATTTCGGTATGTATATAATAAATTCGGTTCCAACAAACTTTTCACTCCTTCACGTGCGCGTGTGCACTCAGTCTGAAGATAGCGGATCTGGTAACAGCATTCCTATCCAACGCCCTGTTGTTATTTATTCTTATTGGAAACTTATTGTGTTGGTCGGGATCCCTATCACTTCAAGGAAGGTCGTTGGATTTTTAGCTCATTCTTCAGTTGAAAAAATTTAATGCAATTTTGTCGTAAGTACTTATAATCCCATACCAGAGGGAATTACAGACTAGGAGTTCATTATCGACCGTAAAAAATGTTTTGTGATTGATTATCGGGGTTACGATGAGAAATGAATGATTCATCGTATGCCTCACGATCTAGAATTTGTACCTTCATGCTATCAACCGAACATCATGGCGCTTGGCTTTCGACTGCTGGAGCGCTAGTCTTCGTCAAGCGCCAGATTACATGCCGACGGGCGTATTGCAATCGAAATTCCGCCATCCTCGATATTAATAGCTTGACTTTTCAATTGGCAGTAACCTTGATAACTCGTGAGACAACGATTAACATTCATTTATCAAAAATAGAAATGCTTGTTTCGAGTAATTTTGTTTACGCATCATGATTATCGAACAAATCTTGGCATCAATTATCGCAAGGTCCGATCATGCGCAAGCGGTTGTTTGTTTGTTTGTTTGTGTTTTGAGATGTTTCCTTTGAACCCTTTCGAATGGGTCTCTGTAAAACGAGGACCGGATAGATGCGGATGGCGGATGCGGATAGAAAAATTGGGATGAAAAATCGCGGATGGAAAAATGCGGATAGAAAAAAAAATCGGTCGGAAAAAAAAAAAATTAAACTTGTCCTTACAGTCGAACCCCGCTATGTCGAACCCCCGCACAAAAACAAAAGTCATATCTCAAGGATACTATAGACTTCGTCAATTTCATAGAAACCACGAAACTCCCGGAGAACGAAATACTTGTTTCAATGGACGTTACGAGCTTCTATACAAATATACCACAAGAGGAAAGAATAGACGCTGTATGCAAAGCCATACGAAATATTCTACAGAAACGGAACTCCTATCCCTACACAACTACTAAAACAAGCGCTTAGGCTAATCAGTCTCCAGGAAAATTCCTTCCATTTTAATGGAAAGCACTACCTTCAAACACATGCTACGGCCATGGGCACGAAAATGGCAGTCGCCTTTTCTAATATTTTCATGAACAAGGTAGAGATAGAAATTCTTGACAAAAGCCTTTCAAAACCGCTTGTTTGGAAACGTTACATAGACGACATCTTCTCGTCGGTGGAGTACAAACAAAGCAACAATAGAACGTTTCATTGAAAAAGCAAACAATCATCACCCAACAATAAAATTTACGGCTGAAATTTCCGATAAGGAAACAACATTCCTAGTCACCTACATCTACGCAAAGGCGAACGATTCGAAAAGGACGGAATCCTTGATGTGCGTACTCATTTTAACTGACAAACTGAGACATTTTAGTATACACCATAGTTCCTGTCACCCACAAGGAGTTAAGAAAGGCTTCATAAAAGGAGAGGCTCTTAGACTTCTCAGAACAAACTCCTCTCAAACAATATTCGAGGAGAAAATTGCAAATTTCAAAGCCATTTGCTAAAGAGATGCTACCCAGACGACCTCATTAACACAACCTTCTCAGAGGTGAATTTGAAAAACAGGAAACTAGCTCTTCAACAGAAACCGAAGACGAACCAACGAATCTTGCCTTTTGTTACACAATACCAACCATTAGTGCCAAACCTAAAGAAAATTCTCATGAGACACTGGCATTTAATAGAAACACAGCCATTACTGAGCGAATTATACAAAAATCCGCCGCTCATATCTTACAAAAGAGGGCGATCGCTCAAAGACACTTGTGAGGGCCAAACTTTGCATAAGCTATTCTAAACACGCGCTGGGGAGTCGTGTAGGCCTGTCAACCCCCTTTTTTACTGTAATGACATGTTTAATGTTTTTTTTTTTTCCAACCGATTTTCTTTTCTACCCGCATTTTTCCATCCGCAATTTTTCATCCGCATTTTTCTATCCGCATCCGCCATCGATCCGCATCTATCCGCTCCGCGTTGTACAGAGACCCCTTTCGAATGTCAGCAGAAGCGATCAGGTTGCAAGTTCTCCTCAAAATTTTAAACATTATCCTGCTAAATGCGGACGGTCATGAGAATGCGCAAAATTATTAGCGAATGCCGGAAGATGTTTAAATCAAATACCAAATTCTCCTGACTGATTTACAAGGAAATGAGGAGATAGTAGAATGGAGAATCATGCAACGGATCATCCTCGGAGACCCAGGGGCTCTTCATGCCCTAACTTGAAATCGACTCAGCCCCTGGGTCTCCGAGGATGGCAACGGATCAGATCTCGCAAGATAAAGGATTAAAACTGTTTAAAATGTGATAGTCATCTGATCGACTAGAAATATTGGTAACCGGGCAGAAAAATCAAAACTGTCATCGGTCAGACAAAACATTTATGAAATTAGATAACGCTTCCAGCTCTCACTTTTTATGAAGAGCTTCATTCAAAAATAATTTTCTGATTTCATCCTCCAGGGCTACTCGACGGAAAGCTGAAGAACGTTTTTAAAACAATTTTAACTGAGAGGTATGTTTACCATAGAGCTTTTTGTATATATCCGTAATTATATGGGCCTCAACCAGTACATCCTATACGTGATTGCCTGTCTATTAGCACTAGTCATACTGTACAGTTTTTCTTTTATTTTCGAGATTTTTCTTAATTCACCAAAGAACATGCTTTCATTTCTCGCTGTACACTCTTTTCTGTAACAATGAACTTGTTTAGCATCATTTGGAATAGATTTGATCGGGCGAAACTGAAGATTCTTGGCTACATTGTACATAATAAAAAGAAATAGTTAATCATTACTGACGCCATTAAACTTCTTACGCAATCATGATTATTAATCGTTTGAAATGATCAACTATCGTGAAAACTTTCTTTATTTCTTTTTTTATCAGAATTTGGTTTGATAGAAATAATGCCCCCTCTGCCAGGAAATGAATTGAATTTACCAAACCTCTTGAGAGTAAAATAGAGTACGTACATAAATTTATGTTATTCAAAAATTAAAACTGAAACTTTGCATGCATGTATATCGTGAACGTATTCGCCCAATTTCAGCCTCAATATTAATGGAAAATATTCCTATATCAAAAAAGAGCGCATTGACACCAGTTTGAAGTTATTCGTGCTTGCACGAATTTCGCCAAACCAGCCTGATGCACGAATTACATCACAAGAGTGGACACTGACCCTATCTCGCCTCGACATGATCATTATTTTCATGGGACGTGAATGGCAAGCGTTTAATTTTGTGGCGTGGCAGAACCCCGACTTTCACCTAAGTTATTGTAATATCAGCTATCAGGTAGGAAGTTTTTTCCCTGAGATATTGAAAAATTGAATCAAGATTCATAGAGAATAAGCTGAAATTTTAAGATGTCGAGTTTGGCACCGTTTTTCCTTCTCGCAACTAGAGGAGGATCGAGGGAACTGCTCGTGATCAAGGAACTCAGTGTTTGTAAGAAGATCCCGTATTCTCGATCAGCGGCTTGCCATCAAGTCGAAATTTATGCAGTTGTAACATGCGAAATAATCTTGTGCAGGTTTACGCCGATTGCTTTAAAATTTTCGAATGGCTTTGGGAGTCTGGGAACGTACATGTGCTTCCAAGAAGCATTAGCACGTGCTTGCTTGCCTCAAGTGCTCATACTTGTTTTGAGCGTCAAATGAGTCATTGTTAGACTTTAGCATCTTTTTCTGAAAATTCCATTTTTTTTCGTTTTCTAATTTTGTTTGTTTGTTTTGGTGTCATTTCTTTTCAACTTCCGTTTCCAAATTCCTAAGAGTATTTTGGTCTTCTTTTCCTTAGAACTGTTACCAAGGTTAACTTTCTTTTGCAAATCAGGGCTGAAAGGAAATGAATCCTTTGAATCAGTGGTTTAGGTGTGAAATATAAAAAGGAGCAATCCATGACGTATTTCCTCCAATTTTACGTCAGTTTCGCAAATGCATCAGATCATTGTCCTTCATATTGAAGCAACAGTCTCATAATATGGTCTTTTATTTTGCCCAAATAAAGTAGTTTCTTTTGTCTAATTTGAGAATATCAGGAATTTCATGTAACATCTGTGTGTTACAGAAGTTAATGGGCAGGAAATTAGGTTAATTAACGAGAAGCAAAGTCAAACAAACAGCTTCGGAACAAACAAGAGGCTTCGGGTGCGGCAAAGAACAAATTTTCACCTAATTGCCTGGTAATCCCTTTTAAGGTTGCGATGAAAATTGTACGTCAATTTTGTCAACATCTCCGAAAAATTGAGTACCACTTAGAGCAAAAGAATTATGTTTTTAAAGAGCGAAATCCAATTTAAATCAGTTTTTTGACAAGTTTACCCCCTCGATTAGTCTAGTCTAATCGAAGAGAGCGAGGAATGACCTGGAACAGATCATCAGTGGTCGGCGTCCGTGAAAATATTCCAAATAATTGTGGGTGTTATTTGCGAATGATTTATTAAAGCTTAAGAATTAAAAGTAAATAACCTGACTTATCAAGCGGTGAGTCACTTCAGTTCTTCATTTTGTCGCCTGTGTATATGTGACCTGAGTGGGATTATAATTGCTGTTACGGCCTTTTGGCGCAGATAATGAATTGGAGGGCCTCCAACAGCCGTCGCACAGAGAGACTTGTGGGTTGAAGTGACACTAAATTCATTGATATCTTTACCTGATGAAACAAGATCGTTATCAATATCCCTTAAAACACTGTTATTTGTTGACGTGCTATATGACATAAAAAACGCGCGGAGACCGGGAACAGGCCTGATTGATTGTTCCACGCGACGAATTCAAAAGGTGAATTGTTCGAGTAGAATTTTTGAGGCTTTTTAGTGTTTACAGTATGATTAAATCTCATTGGACTCACAAAAGCAACCCGTTCGGTTATGGTTAGTGATCACGTAGAGTTATGTTATGAGGGCGGAAGAGGGTCTTTTGTTCTCCGTCCGTAAATCGTGTGGTGAACGGCGTGTCTTGATAGCACACCGACAGATGGCAAGAAGATATATTTTCACTACATTTTATGCATGTATCTTCGCAGGAGAATTGAGAAGAGTTGAGCCGTAGAGTTTGGATTTTGTAGAAGTATTGACCCGTACCAGACATCAAGTGAGTAGCCTTGAACTGCCACCCCCGCTAGCATGACTGTAGCCTGATCCAACGGGTTTGAATGAAAACTGGATTACCGAAGTAAGAAGTGTACTCGATTTAAAACGTTGAAGGGTTATCAGCCACGAGGAATGTGGTCAGCTGGATTTTAGTGTAATGCGCTGTGTTTGGAAAAGAAACAGCTGCCATATTGCTGTTAGTCAAACTTTTTTGGATCAGACATGAATTATCTGTCATGTCATTCAAGTGCGTACGTGACGCAATAGGCTTATGAATATAGCGAAGCTCTTTGCTGTGTAACTGCCGATACAATTTTCGAAAGCGAATTTTACACGAAGGTAAAACAAAGAGAAGGCCAAATTGAATTATGAGCCTTTAGCTTTGTTCTTGTTCTTGAAAAGTTTACCCACGACGTCGAACTAAGAACTCCTCGGCAACTAATCTTAGGGAAAGTGGTAACTCACACGGGAAGAGGTAAGCCTACTGAAAGTTTTTTACAATAAAATCACCACTTGCGGTTTATTATGGTATCCACTTTATTTCGGAAAACCTGTAATTATTACTTCGGTGTGGGAAATAATGGATTCTATTGATAAATATTCAGGCGCATAGGCCCCAGAAAAAAACTGAAGGTACGAAGCTCCAGAAGCGATTTTTATTTTTATTTCATGATTGTGTGGGTTCATTTTCGAAGTGTCATGGAAGATGTCAAGTTGAAATTGAATTTTTATGATCTATTGCGTAGTTTCATCGCTTAATCGTGAACAATGCATGATGTCACCGTTCATTTCACCCACTGAATGGGCGGCAAAAAGGTCTAAATGCAAATGATATAGCACTCGTGTGTTAACTTTTCCCACCAATGGAACATGGCGTTTACTGAAGTGTCTCACTTGTTAACATACCAAAATGCATACGAAGAACTAATGAGCTTCTAGTCGAAAAACGAGACGAATCGTCTACCATCTCGAGTATTGAATATTCTATCCAACCTTAGCAAGTTTTAATCGCCTGGAGGACTGTATTCATCGATGTTATCTCGGTATATCCAAGAAGTCTTCATTTCGCTTCATTTTGGCCAAACACTTTGCAAGTGTGTCGTTGAGAATTTCATTGACGTAACACAGCGCGTGAAAAGTCGAAGTGCTCGATTGCTTTGATTAAGGATTGCATTTACAGTGTCGTGGTGAGTTTTAAATTTTACTCTGAACCATAGCGATTTATTTTGTCCGTATATGGATTCCGTTTGTGTCGATCGATTGAAGTAATCATTCCTTATTGCTTAGATACATTCCTTTATATGATTAACGGCCGATGCGTCCTAACAATCTTGACAGTTTCGGGGCTTATTTCAACAAGAAGGCGAAACTTTTAACACAATACATGATAATCCGGGAGTCAAGAAAGCTTTGTAGTTAAAATGACTTCGAGGTATTAGATTTCAATGAGATAGTATCTTTTGTTCAAAGTTTTAGCGACGGTTACTGTGTCGTACGTAAGGTTTCCTTTAGGTCAACAGTGTTTTGCGTGGAAACGGCCCAGTTGTATCAGTAACGTCAAACTTAACGCGGAATTATTTTATCTACAAACAATGTGGTTTGTCTTCTGAAACCTGAGTTCGATATCGCACCGTGCATCAAACCTTGTAAGGTTCACTACAATGACCTACTCATGTATCCAATGTAGCCGTTGTGTTGGTTCTCATACCTATATTGTCTGATCAATTTACAGCCCAACTAAAAGAAATGAAGCAACGGAACGAGCTGTATGTGCTATTTCTGTGTTGTTCTGCAATATTATCTGGTCGGACTGTGGTGGCGTCCAACGGAGAACCGCATTCAAGAACACAGTTCGAAGGTAGGTTCCCCAACTCGTGCACACACGACCTGTTCACGTACGAACTGACATTACACTTGTGAATTATCGAATTGAAATCAAGCTAGCGCAAGATTCTGTCTTCGTGTATGGAGACATCTCCGACCGTTTTCATCTATTTTGGTGTTATATTGTTAGTGTTTTCACTGATGATTGAAGAAGGCCGCTTAAGAGGGTTGTTTTGGAAACTTCATAGGCTCTTGAACAGTGTATTTCAGTAATAAACCATTCCAACTGGAGGGGATCTAAAAATTAACTCAAAGTTATTCTAAATCAGTTTGATGATATTGAAATTCCGCGACGTAAAACAAGTCTTTGCTCGGTCTTTGCATTACTACAAAATTAATTCGCACAAAAATCAATATGGCGTTTCAAAACTGTGCAACGTTAATTATGTTTTGGTTAATAAATATATTATGCGTCGGGAAGTAGGTGAATATAAAACTTAGCTGATAAAGTTTACTTATAGCTATCAGATATTGCAACCCATTACTGTTCGAAACAGCTGCACGAAAGGGAAAAAGACGGCATGCCCGTACATCTTTTGAAAGGATCAGTGCTATTTTCTTTAAAAATCATTTGAGAATTTAAAACATCATGTAGTATACCATTGATTAAAAGCAGTAGAGGCAAATGCAAATGTATTGTATGCCTTGTGAGTGGCGGTAAGACATCTTTTGTTTCGAGTTGAATGAAAAGTTTGAGAACTTCAACTTATGCTATGCAATTTAAGATGGAATCAGGCCGTGAATGCTTTCGTTGAGTGCGCGATTTTCCCCCCGTGAAGGTGCAACGCTGTTGTTGTTGCACTGGAGTGAAATTTTAGACGAAGAAGCCTCGGAGCTTGTAGTCTGTTTTCAATTAGCTTTTCATCGGCATTTCATTAGCAAAGGTTGTAAAGTAAACAAAGGAGGCTAAACAAAAATTACGTTGCAACCAACGCGGACGGCTTTCCATATTTTATGAGTTCGTTTACTTGATCAGAATTTTTCTCCGCTTTGATAGGAGTGAAATTTAGCAACAATCAATGTGTAATGAGCAATTGCATGTTTCAATGCACTTGTATTATTGGATAGGTTAAAATAACACAGTTTAACGCCATGCGTTGTGTTTCGATGTTGATAAAACAGACTGTGTACATGTGTATTTTTAGATGAGAAGGGTCAGTTTTCTGATGAAACTGCGTGCATTCCCAGGGAACGGGGAACATGAATAACTAGAGGTTGGGGTTATTCATAGGCGAGCCATTTCATAACATATTGTGTCTCCTTCCATATCCTAAAGAATGATAGAAGAGGTACTCACAGCAAGAAAATCTGGGAACTTATTAGCAAACTTTTTTTTTTGACAAATTCCAACAAACATGTTTTGAAATAACAACCATCGTACCAATAGTTCTGTACTTTGAACTGTGCTTTAAAATTGGAAACAACTGAAGTGTTGTTTACTACTTCAGCCTTGCACCAATCTGGTGCCTTTATTTTGTGTAATTGCATGGTTTGTACTTAATGGTTGGTTTTGGTTATTGACTTGTGCACAATGAAGGCTTTGTTTGATATTGGGTAAGGAGTGTTTGTTGCATATAAAAGTTTGCCATGACCCTCTCAACGGTCGAATTGTAACAGTAAAACCTCGACAAACACCTATTATGAACAAGCTCTTTTCTAGAACATAGAATTTGCTTGTCATTGAAATCATGTTGAATAAAAACAGGAGATATGGTCAAATTTGTCTGTTAAGCTGCAGGCAAAATAAAGAACCACAAAGGCCAAGGTATATTGGGAGTTCAAACTACCTCTCTGGCTGTTGATTAAGGAGCCTCTTGAGACGAGACACAAGAATATAATAACTTAAGGTTGATTCAGTGTGTTGAATATCATTGAATGAAGTTTTTTTCCAATCTTTATGTAGAATGACTAGGACAACTAAAACATGATTAAGGAATCAGTAAAGGACATGTTTTTTTTTTTTTTTTTTTACAAAATTTAATTTCTTTGTTGTATTGGTCTTGGATTTTGGCAGACAATAAGCTTGCCACTTACCAATTTGGTGCATGGCTGTCAAATATTGATAAATGTTCTGCTAAATAAATAGGCTTCTTCCAGATATAATGGGAATAATTTCCACTCATTCTGATTTCATGGTCTAGTAATTGAAAAAATTGCTTTTTACCTCCAGGCAAAACTAATCAATGTTTATCTGATTATATTCTTTTACTCTGACTCGCCTTTAGATATACTTGCATAGGTTCTAGCTATTTGATTAAATGAAAATTTCCTGGGAAATGTCTTGATTTAAGAGACCACAGTGTTTGACTTTTTGAAATAAAGAATTTGGACTCACCAATAGCTGTGTCCTTGTGGAAGGGGTGCAGGCACTCATCAACATATATAAATGTCAGGGAAGATTGGAGAAATTTGAAATGTCAAGTATTTTTAATGCACCAGACTGTCATTTTATTGACATTTGAAAATGAAATGTGTATTTTTCCTATAAGAGGTACTGTTCCTGTGTTACAACAGTCAATCCTTTTTTGAGTCATTAAGCATGAGACCCATGCATCTGTTTCCCTGGCACAGGGTCTGGTAAATTATGCAATAATATGAACCTTAATGATTTTAGTCTGTAGGGGTGTCCATGATACACATCACTGCATGGCTACTTAATTATTTAAATCAAATGTTTTGAGTCTTTTCTCATGCTAGTTCTGTCTATGTTATTATGAAAGATTGCCAAAAGGAACTTTCTTCTGAAATGTGGGAAATAATAAGACAAAATTTGAGTTTGTTGAATTCTTTCTCCCTCAGAAGTGATGGAAAAGAAATTTTTCCCAATAATATTAACAGATTTTCATGCAAAGGGGTAACAAAGAAGTAAGAAAAATATAAATTTGGGAGCAGTGTTTGATTGAACATGAATTTCTTAGAGTTAGTATAAGTAGAAATGGGTAACAGACAGCAAAGAGAATTAATCTTCAAATCAATTGGTCAGGGATATTTAGGTTTCGAAACTGCGATTAAATTTACTGAATATATGAGTATAGCAACCCCATATCTCCCGAACATTTTCAAATTTCAAGTAGAAACATCCAGGCTGTAAATGTGGAAACAGGGTTGAATACAGTAAAGATATCCATTCACTAACATTTTGTACTTTGTTATGAAATCTCATTCCAGTATGGATTAGGAGTACACACTCCTTTGCGAAACATATACAGATGTATACCTGTGTCTAAGTGGTTTGCTAGATGGCCAAGAGGCCATGCAAATGTATCACTAACTGTAAAAGCTGATTATCACCAGGTGGCTCTTATTAAATATCATTTTAATGCATCCTGATTCCTTGATACTGAACTGGTATTTTACTCATTCATAAGAGGAAAAGACCTGAAGTATGTTTCAATGAACTCACTCTTAATTTAAGAAGAAACTTTGATACTTTGTTCAACATAAGGGAAACACATTTCAAAAGTCTTGAAGCTATAATGTTTGATAATTTGTTATCTTGTATTGCAAAGATAATTAGGGCTAAATTTAGGAATTCAGTTACATCGAATTGACAGATTGGCGTTATTATATATCAGGAAAATTAGTACAAAGATATGTTCACGCTAACAAGCACTAAAATGTGTTCCTCATTTGGTTTTGATTCTTTCTATATACGAGACAAATTTTGTGATTTGTAAACTAACAATGATCACTGTTGTCTTAACATTAACACATTCTACAAATTAGGACTCTTTTATTGTTTGGGTGAAGTTATTTTAAGGGAAATACAATTAAAGTAATCTCTTAACTATATTTCTTAATTAGAATTGTTTGTGCCACCAGTGAAATATGAATCATTTAATTTTTCTTTTCTTCTTTCATGTTAAATGAAATAGGACAGGAGCTAATTGTATTTGTATTAGTACCATTCTTCATCTTAAAGCCTTGGCAGATTATCATAGTGATAAGACAAGACTCCTTAGTCCTCCTCTTTTAGCCAACAGCATTGAACTGGAACAGTCGCACTTTTCAGTCTGCCGCAAAAGTACTTAGTGACAAGAAATCCATTAATGCATGCCTAACAGGAGTCAAATCTATGAGATTGATACAAGTTACTTTTCATGTAATTTCTCAATGCCATCACCATAAAAATAGCTATGGAATGTTGAAATTGGCAGAAATTTATCTCCAG
This sequence comes from Stylophora pistillata, assembly GCF_964205215.1. NCBI lineage: Eukaryota > Metazoa > Cnidaria > Anthozoa > Scleractinia > Pocilloporidae > Stylophora > Stylophora pistillata. The sequence continues at coordinate 17,989,218 of NC_142530.1, forward strand.
TATGTGAAGTCCCCCTCCTTACCAGTTTTGGTGATGAATGAATTATTGATGAAAGAAGGAATGTTGTCCTGGCCTCTTAATCAACAAGCTTTTCTTAAATCTTGACTCTTAATATATGAAGTAGGATTAAACATAAATTATCAGATCTCATTTTTCGTAGAATTTAAAACCATTAAAAGCTGATAACCAATTTCCTAGTTACGGCTTAAAAGTTTGATTATAGCAGATACCCTCCCTTAGGTAATAGTTTATCTAAAGTACATAAATTATTTCTGGTGTGAATTTTGATTTAAAACGGATATTCTGAGTTTGTGTACATAGTTCTAAAAATAATGAGGCCGTTGTTGACAGCTTATAGTACAGTATATATTAAACAGAATTTTTCACCTACTTTACTTGGCATTTTCCACACATGACTCAGCCATTAAAAAAATAAATTTATCTCACCATTTCAAGGTATAATCAGGATTTTCGTCAACCAATGCAGTAGAAGAGTGTAGATTTACAGGATAATACTCTTTACATCTGAATACCAGACAGTGTCAGCATGCATGCAATTGCATTTTTTCCCAGAGCATACTGCAACCTCTCAAGTCCAATGAAATACCTGTATGTTCTAGTAAAAAGGTCATGAGAATAGACAAGATCAACAGCTGGCAGTTTTTGTACTGAAATGGCACTATTTCACCCTTTCGCTCCCAAGATCTTAATATCAATAATAATAATAATAATAATAATAATAACTTTCATTTATATAGTGCTCATATCCTGAGCTCAGGGCACTTTACAACACTGTGCAGGGGACTTTACCAGACTGCTAAGCAGTTTACAATCAAATAAAGGCGAATCTAACAGATGCCCCCTTCCCCCAATTCTCAGTAAACAGGCCAGACCACATCACAGTAATCTCATGAGTGGGTTCTTTAACGTCTCCTGCCCAACCAAATTAACTAATTAATAGATGCAGGAAACAGGACCTCCAGTTAATTTATCCTTATCCGAGAAAACTGGAATTTCTATCCATTTCTTGATGTTATAGAAAGGTAGCACATTTTCCTCAGTTATTTTAAGACCCTGAGTGTTGGTCCGGCCCTGGCTGGATACTGGTCTAGATACTGGTCTCGATCACAATTCTCATGACCGTCTGCTGTACAATTTTTATGATCCTAATACTGAGAAGTTAGTGTTGAATCAAGCACTATACCAGAAATTAAAAGTTTTTCCTTCCCATTTCCTTTTGGGAGTAGGAGGGTGGAAGCTTTTTTGACTAACTTGAGAGGAAATGTATGTTTGACCCATAGCAACCAAAACATCTACTGACCAGTCACATCTTGGAAGTTAAAGGGTGAAGATGCAAAACACTGAACTCATTATGATTGCTTGCAATCTTCTGTAGAGCAAGGAACTAAAGTTATGTCAATTTATTCCGTTATTTTCCTAGAAGTCAAGTTTCACCTGGAGACACTAAAAACAGGAGGAATAAAAAGTGGCAACTACTCAGTGCTGTCAGTTGACAGCGAGAATGATCACCTCCTTGTAGGAGCAAAGTGAGTTATTAAGCTGTGAATTCTTTTCAATGCAACAATTTGCTTACCATGTGGGATTTATTTTCTTCTGAATAGTCCATTTTACTGTTGGGTGCTTGGTTGCCAAGCATTCGAACAGGAGTGAGGGGAGGAGTTGACCTTGTAGAGATAGAAATCATACTAACTCGATACTGGTCTCCATCGCAATGAAGTCACCTTCAGCCACACTCCAAACCAAAGGCTTTTGCAGCTTAGTACATAACTGTAGAATGGCCTATCAATTTTTAGTAGTTTATTTTTAAACATGCAACATCATGCAAAGAAGGGTATATTTATTTAATATCATGTTTTGCAGAGACAATGCATTCCTTGTGGAATTGGAAAACATGGATCGTTTTAGAGTAAGTTCAAATTAATTTGTTGGTATATTTGAATAGGGATTGTTCCTACTTTATTTATTTATTTATTTATTTTTTTAAATTTGCTTTGTTTTCAAGGAGTTATTCTGACATGATCTGTTTGTCTCTTATAGTCTTGGAATTTGACCAGCTCAAGCCATGCTATGGCATGTGATAGAAGACAGGTGAAATTGACAACTGTTAATTATATTCTCAGCTTCAACCGATCAATTTTTCTACAATGCATGCACATTTTGTGAGCTTCACAATGAGTTTGCCTTTAAGTTAACTCTACCTCTTTTCCATTAAGATTTGATGCAAATTACAATTGCAAAGAGGGTGAATCTTAGAATTCTGAAAGACTGAGTAGAAGAAGGAATAGAAAGGAGGATGTCTTGCAGTGAAAGCACAAAATGTAGGCAGTGCCTGCCTCCTCCTCCATACTCCTCAAAACACTTACAAGTACAACATTCCAAAACTCAAAATGTGCTTTGGTCTGAAATTTCTTTGTGAAACCTCCCTAAAGAGACCATTATGTGAGATCTTCATTGTATGAGAGATAGACGACAAGCATTCATTTGTGTTTCATCGGAGTCTTTTTCTTTCCCCGCCCATCCACTGCCCCACCCCTCCCCACCCCCAAGCTAATTAGTTAGTGTTGTACAATCATCTCAGATTGTTTTGTCTGGTGAATGATTACTTTCAAGTCTTGTCTATTACATCTTGATTGCAGAACCCCTCCTGCTCTGAGTATGTAAAGTTAATGCTGTTATTTGAGGAGAGGATCTTTATCTGTCTGACAAGAGGTTGCAGCTGGAGAAATGTAATTAATTTTTTTGCCATCTGATTGAATGCAGATATAAAAACAAACTTCAGAGAGTTTTTGTGTGCAAAAGGTTCTCAGTTTCCTGGAAAGCATGAAATCAATGCCAATCAAGACTGCTGTAGTGATGCTTCGAATTGACCTAAAAAAGTTGAATTGGAGGTCTTAACCCATTAATGGCCGCAGCTTTTGGGGAAAACTGTGTTTTGAAGCTAGTCGGGCAGATTTCGGGTCACTGTTGTGGTTTTAAAAGCTCAAACTTACCAAAAACCACTTGACAGCTCGTGCACTCGACGGCCTTTCGATCCAAATGCAAAATGGTGGCCTGAAAATCTCGGGCACGCGCAGAGAGCAAAATTACGGCATAGTTTTTGGGTTGAAAAGTCATGCCCCACTTACGACTTCTACTTTTCTCTCTTTCTCCTCTCCTTTTTTTCCCCTCTCCTTGCCTAAAGTTTCTCCTCACTTGCTGGAAATTGAGTAGGCTTCATTTTGGTGTAGAGATTTTTCAGAAGCTACTCATTATTTTCAAAGCACATGCTCGGAAAGGTAGGTGGGTAGTGAAACACGATCTTCGTGCAGATTTTCAGGTCAAAGTGACACGGTTTTTTGGCTATTTCTCCAATCTCCTCCACTCAATTGTGCTCATTCTGGTATCGTCTGAAAGATATTTTCAACCTGTTCAAGTAGGTGCTCGAATTCGTGCTCCAGGGTTAAAAGTGATGACGTCACAGGGCGTAGAAAGGGTGTGGGTCCCCATGGGCGCATACGGGCGCACTGGACGTTAATGGGTTAAGTAGGATAAAAACATGTAAATAATAGCAAGTCAACAATTAAAGACAAAGCTTTAAAAAAATTAAGGAGTTTTCATAAAGTATGAATATAACATGGATGAGAGGTGTCTCCCATGAAGTAAGAACAAAACGGATGTCTCACTATTGGGAGGTGAAGACTAATGTTGTACTAACTGAGCCTGATGGCCGTACTGGGGAATATTGACCTGAGGTTGTGGTAGCACAGACTGAGAGCAATAAACCCCAGTATGGCTCAAGCAAGGAAAGTAAGCAAGTAGTTTATTATCTGGTGCTTGGACCAAACTTGTGTATTTTGAATTTGCTGGCTTCTGCTACTCAAAATACACAGTATATGACTGCTGTCTTAGTTTATATGGCCAAATATTGACCAATATGGTGCAATAAGAACCAATCAGAAAGCTTGAATTTACCTCTGGATGTTCTGCCCTTATGGTAGAAACATGCTCATTTAAATGGCATTTTTAATTTTTTTTTTTAACAATTTTTCTGCAATAAATCACTCATTGGTCTCTCTGTTGCTTTCAGAGGACAAATTTGAATGCAGCTCCAGGCAGAGATAAGGAGTTTGCATCTGATGAAGATTATTTTTGCAGAGCGGATCAAAATGACTCTGCTGTTATAACAGGTTTGTGTGAAGATCACTATGAGTATTTAGGAAGGACACTATTACTGACACCAGCTTTATCATGCTGAATGCCATGCTGAATGCCCATTACTCATTACAGATAATGAGAAATCCTCTGGAAGTTTAATGCTTTCTGGACATGCTAATCAAGGGTGCATACAAGAAAGGATATGATTAATTATGAAAAAAAATTTTAGTTTTGTTTCATTATGTCTGATGTATCAACAACAGGTACGGTGACCATTGCAGGAAATGGACCTTAGTAAAGGTTCTATCTAGCCTGGAATTTGTGACTTGCTGTACAAAACTAATCTCTGGTTCTTTCATTTTCCCTTCTCCTCAATAACACTTCCTGTGTGACTGATACTGGTGACTATGTCTCAAAAGAGTTACTGTTAATGCTTTACACCCTAACATCTGTGGGCATCTTCAAACTGTTCTCCATACGTTTTACTAGGTGTTGATAAGGAGAATCTGTTTAATAATCAAGAACTTTAGTAGGTGATCATTTCCTTTATTCTCCTGACCTTCATGTGTGATTTGAGGTGATATTGCAAGGAGAAATTTGATGCTAATCACTCTTATGGGCCAATGGGTTAAGTAATGTTATACAATGATTCTGTATTGGGAACAACTCTAAGGGATACATGGGAGTTGTGGATCATTTGAGGTTGGGTAGTTAAAAATGGGTGATACCAAACTTTAAAGGGTTCTGCTCTGTTTCATTTTCACAGAACATGGGAGAGTCTTCAAAGGAACGATAAATCCTTCATCAAGATCAGCTTTTATCCATAGTCAAAGTTTTAAGCAGCCTGGAATTAGTGAAGTGTTCACTGATTTTTCAGCTGAAAGTGACTTTTTCTCTGGTAAGTTTGAAAAAATACTCCAGGCTTGATTTCTGCCACTCTCTTGGTCCAGTCTTTTTTGCTCCTCCCCTCACAGTGAGGAGGAGCGCAGGCTCCAGTTCCTGAACAGTGGCTGGTAACTGAGTCCATAAATATTCAGGTGTGAGTGATTGGTGTTATTTCATAATGCCAAGAGTTGGTGCAAACGAAGGGGTTGTAGCAAATGCAGATACCTTTGTTTACATTTGCATGCCCACCATGATTTGTTGAAGTCCACTCTAATGCATATATTCAAAAGATACTCAGTGTTGTGGCAGTGTAATCTGGTTAACTCTTAAAGATCCAAAGATCCCACAGTTAATTCTCCTCTCTAGCTGCTACACATTTCCTTATAAATTTATCACAAGAATTTGGTGTTAGATCAAGATAGCAACTTCTTTCTGGTAAGTTTGAGTATTCTCGTTATCTGTATGGTGAATGGTGTATGGATATTATTGGGAGAAGTTACATTTTAATCACATTTGGGAGGTAAAGGGTCAAGTGTTCATTGCACAATGTGTGCTTTCAATAGCTTAATTGGCCCATAATGTGATACACAACAACTTGCATAGCCAGAGGTAATTGTTCTTTAAAACTTTCTATGACCTTTCTATTTTTTGATTTTTTTTCTTTTAGATGTGCATTTTGTGAAAAGTTTCAGCATTGGGAATTATGTGTACTTCTTTTTTCGTGAGCGGACATTGGAATGCACAAGCTGTGGAAAGTATAAAGTCTCCAGGGTAGCAAGGATCTGTAAGGTACAAAAAAGCACTTTTTTTTTTTTCGGTAATCGTAATCACTGATGTACCTGTAACTACCTGTTTCCAAGTAACTGTGAAACCAAATCTACCTGATAAATTGCTGTAATAGGACATCTAATCAATTGAATAATGGCAGATAAATAACAGATAACACTGATTAGATATTACGATGTCACCAGTACTGCCCTGTCTGAGCTTTTATCAAAAATATTTTTGGAAAAATAACTGTCTCTTGTCCATTTGTGCAAGCTTAAACAGAGCTGGTGTAAGGCCCTGCAAGATGTAAGACAATACAAATGCAAGAGTAAAGGAACAAATAGAACTAGCAGTGGTCATATCATAACATGCTTCTTTAGGAGTTGGGGCAGGCCTGACTACAGGTCATGATCAAGAGCCGAGTGTTCTCCCTTCTTTCCAAACCTTACTCAGTCGTTAAGTATGTTTTATTGATGTTTGTTGTTTTGTCGAAATTCTCTCTCTCTCTCTTTCTCTCTTTATCAGGGTGACTATGCTGGTCTGGCAAAGCTCAGAAGCAATTTTTTGACTTACCAGAAGGCCAAACTTATTTGTACTGATGGAGGAGAATATCCAGTTTATTTCCATGAAATTCGTAAGTAACCTTGTGTATCTTAATTATTGCAAACTATTATATGATTACAAGAAGGAAAGTTGATGTTAAAGTAGCCATGGGGTGATATCTATGTGCCGTTTAGATTCACTTAACACTTTGCATCAGTATGCATATTCTCCATATTGCTCTCTATACATTTCCTAAGGTACTGACAAGGAGAATTTGTTTAACAATCAAGAGCTTCTTTAGTTGGTGATCATTTCCTTTATTCTCCTGACCTTAATGTATGATTCAGGGGTGATATTGTAAGGAGAAATTAGATGTTGGTCACTCTTATGGGTCAAAAGGAGAGAATACAATATATTTATATGACTTGTGAGAAAGTAATCATGTATGGCCTTACCTATGGTGTAACTGACTTTGCCATATTATTTCTTTGGCAGAGGACGTTTGGTGGGATCCAGAAACAAACCTGTTTCATGCAATTTTCACCTCTCATCCGTGAGTATTGAATAGGCTCCATTCTGCTCTTGCAAATCTAGAGCTTGTAATCATCCAAATAATGAGACTACCCTTTCATTACGAAGAAGGCAAAACAAAATAACAAAAACATTTGAAGGAAATAAATACCTTAATTACTGCAAGCTAGCTTATTTGCTTTCTAGTAATACCCATTGAAATGTTGTTTGACTTCCTTCTCCAGCAATGGCCCGCCGTCATCAGCAGTATGTGTGTACAATTTGACAGATGTCAATAATGTTTTCGACACGAGTCCTTTCAAGAGTAGAGAGGCAGGAAATGGAAAGTGGGTGACTGTGGAGAATAAATTCAAAGAGTATTTTGAAGGGGTAAGTAATAACACAGAAAACCCATTCTTGAAAAAAAAAAAAAAAAGAAGAAAAAAAAAAGAAAAGAAAAAAAAAAAAAAAAGAGAAAGTATGGTAACCTTTTCACCCATGGAGAACTTGAACTGAAGTCATGTTCCTATTGGAGGACCATGCGTTTATTTGTACAGAAGTAAGTGTAAAAAAAAGTCAATTTCACACCCCCCCAACCCATTCCAACCTTTTATTTGGTTATTTCTACTTCTCACAGCTTATCTGTATTGTATTGTTATTTATTTATTTATTTAATCGCTTTCACCATACTTACAATACTAAAAGGACTAAAATATACATATGAACAAGACACAGAAGAGAACGGAGGACAAGGGTGCAGGACACACAACAGAGCGAGGCTCCAAATTAAGTGTGCCCTTACGAGAAATACACAAATACTAACTATGTAAACAATAGACAGTGTAAAAAGTATATAAAAAAGTATATAAAATAATAAAAGCAAAAACGAAAACGATAGGAATAAATCCCTTATGCGGCCGATAGAAAGTCCTAATAGTATTGTGTTATATCTGAAAGGAGGAATTAGACAAAAATCACTTCTGGGAGGCGAACGGTTGATTATAAGTTGAAAATTAAAAAATTCCTTTGATAAAGACTTTTTCACTTGTATTTCTAAAATTCTCTGCGTGGAGTGTTGAGTCATTTACATCTACATGTATGTAAATTTGAAATTTGTTGTGGGAAAATCTACTATAATAGATATGTTTTGTGTCAACTCTTTTCTTCGCTGACATAAATATTTTCCTTATCGGGAGTGAAGTCAGCCTCTTCGAATTGAGGTTTCCTAAGTCAGCCCTTTATCATTCGCTCTGACGAAGGGCTAACGCCGGAAACTTCAGCTTTGAAAACTCTTTACGGTGGCCAATTTTCATTATCAACTCAGTTTATAACCTCATCGACGCAGCACCACGGTTTCTTCAGAAACTTATTCCCTTTATTCACTACGAATTGAGATAACAATAATTCTAATGCCTTGAAACAAACTGCATGAGTAGCTCTGTACACGCGCGCACATGAGTGCTCCCGAATTAAAACTTATCGCTAAATGAGGCGTATCGTCGTAGTCGCCAACTCCCCGATATTCATTTTTATATCCATAGACATGAAACTCATAAAAAAGGAATATTCGTTCAGGTTCCCAGCAGTACGATGGAAATAGAATGCATTCATTTATTGTTACTCTGCTATGCATTTCTTCCCATTTGAACATAATGAACATTGTCGTTTATGTTTATTATTTTCTTCAGTGCAAAGTAAACAAGAAGTACTTGGCTCCTAACCGTCCTCCAGCCCCAGACGGTATGATGGCAACAAAGAACATGAATTATCCTGTATATCAAGACCTCTTACACGATCCTCTTATGCGTGATCCAGTGCTACCCACCGGCTTTGACTCGGATCAAAAACAAGAGGGCAAAGCCTGGTTGACCAAGGATGGGATCAGGTTTGTTCACGTCGGAATGTGTAGTGATCTCTATTACCTTTCCTTGTGAAACATTTTATTTTTTTATTGATTCAATTTCACAAGATTTTATTATAGTAGTGTTTTAGAGCACTTTTGATGTGATGTTTTTAAAAGCGCTTTATTAATATGAAATTACTATTATTGTTATTACTATTATCATTATCCTTGTTGTTATATAGTCACTCTTGTCTACTGTCACGTTCACACGTATGTTGTCGTTTACTGTTTGAAAAGAAAAGCAGAACTCCTAAAATTTACGTTGTTCTGGTCTGGCAATGAATGTAACTCGTCAGTACGATCTAGTGAAAGAATCAGTTTTGCGAAGTACATTGAGTGCTAGGTATTTATGCGTAGAATATCATAGTGAGCAGTCCAATTGCTCTTGAATAAAACTCAGTTAAAGCTACCGAGGAAAAACAAAATATTCTTTAAAGCTAAAAGATATAAATTGGTTACCAGTGTGTCTTACCTTATCGTTACAACTACCTACGTAAGGATGACTGCCTGATATGTGAGCGAGTGACTGAATGTCACCTTAACAGGCGCCGATTAGTACTCATGGTTTTTTTGTTTGTTTACTTTGTTTTCTTTCTTTTTTTTTTGCGGTAGGATGACAGCCATTGTTCTGGACAAAGTTGCTGAACACACTGTTGTCTACACATCAACAGGTAAATTCAGCATACCTGGCACCTGGTAATTACGTGATAGAGTTGCACTACTACCTAGATCCTGGGTTTTAAGGTTCAATAAATCCTTTTGGAATTTGGGTGTGTTCAAAACAAAAACAAAAGTAATAATGTCAGCCAATCACGTAACTTATAAGAAACTCATGGTAAATATGCGCTAACGGTTCCAAGCGCGGGAACACGCGGGTAACAAATAACTTTTTATCCAAGGTCTTGCATTTGATTGGTCAGGGCGATAGCGTGAGTTCTCTTACCCATCAAAAATGTACCGTGAAGCATATCTTATTAACTTCTGGATAAGTTTCGAAACTCTTTGAAATTGCCCCAGATGTCTTTTAGGAGCGTTTATTAAGTTTTGTTGGAGAACTCCAACCCAACCTCATTTCTCCTACTTTGCCTTATCGGCATAAAGTATCAGAATGCCAGAATGCTAAAATAGTGATTTTTTTTGTAGATAGAGGATCTGTGCTTAAAATTTCGCAAGTTGGTGGCTCTCGTCGACCCTGCCTTCTCGCTGAAATCAACCTTTTTCCGGTAAGTATTGTGACTATCATTTGTAAGAAGAATATCCGTTGATCATGATTACTCGATATGGTCAATCGTTTTGTCTGTAGAGAACAGTTGTTAGTAGTAGTGGCTGGCATTTTCGATCAACAACCTGAGCGGAAGTCATGATCAGCGTCAGCGTCGAGGTGACTTCCGCCTCAACTGAAATTGTCAAATCGTCAATGATTGTTATTGGGGGACTGGACTCAATTTTGTAGAAAATACGGAAGTGACTTCAGTGTGACAACCTGCAAGTCGAAGTTTTGTTTTTCTTCGAAGTCGAAGTTAGCAGGGTGAACCATCTAGGTTTGCTGGATCTAAAATGGTCGAATTATTTATTTGTTTTAGGTTAACAGACAAGAAGTCATAAAAGCTATGACGATCGATCCAAAGCGGGTAAGATATTCCGTATTTCCCAGTAAAGGTGAATTTCAACTGAGAGCAGTTAAGGTGTATCCTTATAGGTTTATGAATGGTTGTTGATCGTTGAATTTTGGGTTTTATTTCCAGCATGTCCTTTACTTCGGCTCAAACACAGCACTGACGAAGTTGAGATTGGAGCAGTGTGGCAGTCACACACACCGCAGGTGAGTGGTGTGGGTCACACGGAAAATCATGGAGGATTTTTCGGCAGTTTCGGGAAATTTTTAAAAAGGGCTAGAGAAAATTTTGTACAATTACTGGGCAATGGTCTCTAAGCTCTTGCTGAGTGAACATTTCCTCATCCCCCACCGTCCCCTTCATCTCCAAATCGAGCGAGCTTCTTAACGTGAACTCAACTTAATGAGACCCCTGTTCTGCGGGTTATCTTGGATTTTGCTGGCTTTCCTAATGAGTTACCTCTTTTGACTATGGCTTAACAATGCGTGCGCAGTAGTTACAGCTTTATTTCTGACACCATCGTCGTATTTCAGGTCCTGTACATCCGCTTCTGATCCTTATTGTGCGTGGAACAAGGAAACCAAGCGTTGTGTTTCAGTATTAACTTCCAGGTCAGTAATATCAACAGAAAAGAATTTTAAATCAATTTTAAAGTGGGCTGTGCCATGTTTAGACTTCCCGGTTGATCACTTACGCTAAATTTTTTTAGTTAATAGGAGTTTAATTTTGAACTGTGTGAGGCGATTTTAAAACTCCTCATCCGGGGCTAAATTTCGTGATGTAACCCCTTTCTACCTTGAAATTGCAGACACCGAATAGTTTTGCCTTCGACCAAGGTCATGGGTTTCTCAATAAACGAGACGTTGAAAAAAAGAAAGGAACAGACTGCATTTTATGACCGGTTCCAGCCTTCGGCTGGCCCCGGTAATTATCTGACAGCGTCTCGTGCAATTTGAACGCAGTTAGTGTTGGTTGACACTGAACTTGAAATCGGGAAAGGGAGAAAAACTGTTGAAATGAATTTTCTCAATTAAAAGTTTCATTGTTAGTAGTACGTGGTCATTCACTGTCGTCTCCAGGCAGTCAGCTGAGTGCCAGGCCCTCATTTTTAGCGCCTCAGCACCAGCGCTTCTTTGCCGAACCGGAGGGGGGTCTATGGGATTTTACTGTTATTAGTGCCAGACTCCCGTCAAACATCTCTCGACTCGTCTCCAATCTTCCCTCGGACGGTGAAGGCGCGTCTTGCAGCGATGGTAATCGAGGGCTTGGTTGCAGGCTAGCTGAGTGCACCATGACGATTAGTGAATCCATCATGGGGTTTTAAATCCTTGCATTTTCGCACTCTTCACAGAGATACAAGCAAATTGAGACAAGACTTGAAGACTTGTCCAAAGGTTACAGGTTCGTGTCAAATGAATGTTTTGTGGTAAAAACTATCAACGTGTCACTTCTCCTTACAGTATCAAGATGCGACCCAGCAACCAGTTGATGAGAATAGAGAAAATGATCAGTAAGAGGGTCTTTTTAGGATGAAGCACCAAAGTCTTGAACATAATTTGTGTTATTTTCTTACTTACACCGTCAATCGAAAGGAAGGTCATACCTCTGATTACAAAATTCAATATTTTGTTACTTTTTTCTTTAAGGAGAAATCGCTTGGTCTTCTTGGAAAACTTGCGAGATCAGTGATGGAAATCTTTGTCGATGTCAAGTGCGTCCCTGCCAGGACAGGCAAAACTCCTCCTGTCAGGGTGGATATGAGTTCCGACTTGTAAACTGTACAGGTTTGTTAAGTGCTCTCCTTCTCCACCCTTGTATATTTCTGTTTTCCTTTTAGTTTTTGGATTTGGCAGTCCCTATTGTTTTAAAATTACCGCTGAACACAGACACTGAAGACTCATCATAAACTACACTATTATAAATAGTAATGAGGAGGTGCTGGGAAAGAGTAGTAAACGGGTGAATTCATTCAGTTCCGATCGAGGCTAGAACTGTTTCCCGCCTAATTTATGTTTTTGGGTTTTTTTTTTTTTTTTTTTAAGTTGTTGATGATTTGTTTACTTCCCATGGCCGATTTCAGTAGATTGTTTTCTATTGGTTTCAGTGGACATAAAGGTCGGATGGGAGGGGAGAGAGGCATGGGAGATGTATGGCGCGCAACACGGTAAATGGAGTGCATGGGACGCTTGGACAGAATGTGCAACGAAGGCCTGGGCTGGGGTGAGAAATCGGACAAGAACATGTACCAATCCAGTCCCTAGGAGAGGAGGTAGACCGTGTGTGGGAGAGGCTGTGCAGTATGAGCCCTGTAGCTTGGGAAAGCACGGTAAGAAGCAGTGGTAAATTGTCTGATGTTACTGTTATGATATCAGCACCTACAGATGAACAATACGAGTCCTTTGAGGTGTATGTAGTTAAGAGTTATCCTAGATAGCAATTTCTTGTTTCATCGGTCTTAACGGTTTCTCGTAATGACTCAGCTAGATGTCTGAACTTTTTTGAAAAACTTTGTGTTAGAGGAAACTTTTGTGTCCGGAGAAATTTTGTATTATGAATCTTTCCAGGCGTAAAAGAGAGTTGATGTTAACCATTAGCGTTCTGTTGTCTAGTAAATTTTGAGGCCAAAATTTATGGAAACATCAGTAAAAACAGCAAAATAACAACAACAACAAAAACAAACAACATCAACAAAAGCGTTCAGACAAGGCTTTGTACCTGTGAAACGCTTACGGTATTTGCAAAGAACCCTCCGAACTCTTTTTGTGCGTGTTTGTATTTTTGTGTTTTTTTTTTTTTTACAATTTTTCCTTTATCTTTATTTTTACGTCGATCAGAGATGGAAAAACGGATGTTGACAAACCCCACAAGATCTTTAAACCTATCGGAAAACAAGGGTGTTCAGTTTGAAGTGATCTGTAAAACCACAGGTTATAAGATATCGAACATCAGTGTTGACATAGTCAACAAGACGTTTGATTGTGAGAAGCAAACAGATCTCTGTGGAGGTAAGAAGTGTTGTGGAAAGTTAACACAAACCTCATCACGTCATTACATCATCACCTTATTGCGTCATCACGTCATTGCGTCACACGTCATCACTTCATCTCCAACAGTCAGACTGAGACGCAAGTTCAAAATCATTCACGACTTTGTCAACTGCACTCGCCTTTGCTTCAAAATTTTTATTGCTCACGATTATAGTTGCAGATCGCTCCATTTTCATTTCAAGCTATGTTCTGCTTTAACCACTGTGAAATGTGAATCACATCTTAAAGAGATGGAAGGCGGAAAATTGTGATTATCTTCTTCAGTTTCGTCGCTGGTGTGGTGTAGTTTGCATTAACTAAAGAAAAAACTCACTTGCACAAATGTGCTTGACAATTTAATGATAACCTTCATAAATAACCTTTGTGGAATGCTAATGGAGAGTGAAATTAACTACTAATTTCTGTTTAACCGCAAGCTATGTGCATGACCCCGTTGATATTTGAAGAACTTTGGGTAAAGTTGTGATATTTTTCCTGTGTTAGAGGGAGAATGGAAAGCCTGGTGCGATTGGGGTCAGTGCTCTGAGGAAGGATTTCAAATAAGAAGGAGGGAGTGTAATGTGGAGCCTTGTGTCGGGGAAAAGTTACAAGAAAGACCCTGCGAACCAACTCCATCCAGCAACTGTAAAGGTCAGCTGTAGAGATTGACTTTGTCATAGACTATTGCGCCAGTTTGATCTGCACTATACCCTCGTGACTTGTTCCGCTGGCCTTATTCCCGCTATGTGCTGCATGAAGCAACAAGGAGTGTGGAACTCCTTCCTATATGGGATGCTTGTTCCCCATTCAGGCAATCCACCAGCACCTAGTCAAATTCCTAGGTGAAGAGAGGCACTGTGAGTGTTGAATGTCGTGCTCGAAAACTTGACACAGTGAATCGACCAGGCCTCGAACCTGGACCTCTCCAAGCGAAATTCGACGCGCTCGCCACTGCGTCAGGGGTAAGGAGAGCATTTTATGAAACTGACTTCCCGAGCGATGTCTGAAATGATGGTTTTTTGGTCCCTCGCAAAAGGCATCTTTTTTTTTTACAAAGCGTGACTTTCGGAGCTCCTCCCTACCTGCGCGACGCTTATTGAATTTTTCACCTATCGCTAAATGGACGATAGCGGTGTTGACGGTTCCCTAAAGGGCTTTGTTTTCTCGCGGTTAGGTGAATTGGACACGGAGAGCTGGGACGAGTGGTCTGTGTGTGAATGTAATCACGGTCTGAAACTGCCTGGCGGGAGTGGTTTGAGGTTCCGGCAACTAAAGTGCCGAAGAGAGTGTCGCAACTCATCAGTTTGTCCCGATATCGTCCAGTACGGAACTTGCGATTGTCTTACTGGTAAGTTGGATCTCTGAGACGGTCTGCACAAACTTTACATTAAAATTGTGAGACATAGGAAAAACTTTTCAGAGAATTTGTTTTCGAAAAGAGCAGGAAATATGGCTTACACCAGAACACTTTACATATCTACCGACAACCATTTTGTTGTTGTGGTTGTTGTTGTTGTTTTTGCTCTGGGTCAACTCAGTTTGAATAAATTTCGTTATCTTTCGAGTCTTCGTCTAGACGGCAGTAGAGATGTCACGCAACGCTAACCCCATGAGGGCAAGGGGTGAGTGTTGTGTGACATCGAAAAATGGCTGTGAAGCAGATTTAAGGCGATTCTTTAGACAAAAAGTTATCGAACAATTTTTTTAAACTTTCCTTAAATCTTCCCTACCAATTTTTGTTTCGAAAAATACATTAAAATGATGGGTCACCGTGCTTGTTTAAGAGATGTGATGGGCCAAACTTACCCCATTTCTGCTTGTAATTGCACTAATCGCACGCTTTCTTTTATCAGTTCACGATACATTTTGCAGTAATTAGAAGCGAGGGTTTTTAAAGTAACACTTGAAAAAGTCTTTGATGGGTAGTAATTCTCGAACGTATGGAACCATTTGATACCTAATTTGTAGAAAAATCCTCCCGTAATTTTAAATGACATCGTCTCAAATTGTTCCTCGAGTCGTTGCTTTCAAGGACATAATTTGCATTCTCGAGCAACTAGCTTTGTGCACGCTTTAAGCCATACCTTTTCTATAGCTGTATGTTTTCTCTAATTTAAAGAGGATAAGTTGTACACCAAATTATGTAGTAAAAAAATGTAGGTCACCGTTGCTCGTTCAAGCGCTAAAGACAATTCTGCTCACTGTCTTAAAGGGCTGTAAATATTGCGAGTCCAATTTGAGATATCGTTTTAAGGGTGATCACGCTTACTGAAGACATTATCCAGCAAACAGGGAACGAGAATACAGAAACTGATCAGGCAGAAGTTATCTTGATCTATCAAACAAATTCTCTTAACTGTTTAACAAGGAAATGTGTAGTAGCCATAGGGGAGAATTAAAAGTCAGATTTTAATAGTTAAAGGGATACATGTATCAGTTTCCAACCGTTGGCGTGCATTGTTGGTGGTGGTAGCATGAAGAAAAACTGTGTTAGTTTTGCTGATCTAAATGTGATTTTTATTGCGAATCGGTTCAAATATGAGACAGATTTAAACTATATATCTGTTTTTTAATTGTAGCAGTTTCCGGAAGGCGACTTGACGCGGAAGAGACTGAAGGATCAAAGTTTGGAAGTGGTCACGGCATCGCCATCGGGTTGTTTTGTGGCGTTTTGCTGACTGTCTTTACACTTCTGCTTGTTAGATACCTCAAACGAAAACGAGAGAAACAACCGAAATCATATAATGTTCCAAAAAGTCCTGAAGGTAGTCCTCAAAACCGGGATTGTCAATACTCGCCAATTGTAAGAGAGAATGGTGTATCCTCGAGAGGTCATCCATCCTCAGAAAGTCAAAGTGAAGAAAAGAACAGAAAGCCTAAAACAAAAACGCGTTTACCATTTAAAGGACTCAGTGTGTTCAGAAAAGGGCGTGATCCTCCAAGCAATGTATAGCTCAGGAAATTAGACGGAGATAAAGTGTTAATAGAAAAGATGCGCCCTACTGCACCGCGGTCAAGGCAACCTACGACTGTTAATAGTCTTGCAATTGTCTGAATTCGGTGGGCTATCGCTCCCAGACAGACCTGCTTGTTGTTGCGTAAGGCGAGGATGGAAGGCTGTCAAATGTCTCGGTCCAGCGAACTAGATCAAGGAGTAGAGGTATTCAGTATTCTCAGTTCAAAGCAATCGTTGCCGAACTTGCATGCTAGGTTCAAGTGAATGGGAAATACAGCGTTTCCCCGCAGCTTTGGGGGAAAAAAACGATTCTTCCGTTGTGCAAAAGATTTAACTTGGATAAAACTGTATATTCTATATCGTTCGTGACCTATCGTCCAATGCGCAGTGTTTCATAAATACGTTAGTAAAGGGATTTAATCAGATATTTATTATGTAAATAGACGTTTAACACGTTTTAATTAGGGAAAGTGCAAATTTCTCGCTTACTTTCGTCATGTTTAGTTAGTTGTATGACGATAAATTGTTTTTATACTACATAGAACATCGTATAACGAAAGAGCTAAAACGCTGGAGTATGATTAGTCATTTTGCATCTTCTGGTCTCAAAACCTGCTCTACGCAAAACATAGGTGTAATTGGCAAGAAAAGAAGTTTTGTTTTGTTTAAGCTAGGAGTCAGACAAAGGGGATTTCGGGAATTCCCGTTCGCTACGTGCTAGCTGAGTTAATCTGTGAGTTAATGAAGAAACAATTCTTATTCTTATTCGTATACAATGAGAAAATGAACCCTATGGATTCGTTTGTCTCAGCCTATAGATTCTATCTACAGCAAAAGTATCCGCAAATATGATCAATTACAATTGAACTGTATGGAATCTCGCGTAAATTAAAGTGGAGGAAGTCGTGTGGCTCCAAGGTGCAAAATTTAAACTCAGTGTTTTGTGTTCATCTCTCGTAAGGGACAATTCTTGTTTGTATTAATTATATTGATTAGAGTGGAGTTTATTTTTGTAGGAAAAATGAATTAAGGGAGCGAACTTTGCCCCGATGATTTTCAGGTAGAGAGATTTCGGGCGAAAACCAAGATGATTAAACCATGGTTATCGACTGCAACTTGTCAGGTCTTCTCAGTAAGTCATTTTCGAATTACCGTTTGCCTCTTTTTCAAACGAGGCTTATTACTCAACCATTCGCACGAAAATGAGCTTAATTTGCTTGTGCGGAATGGAAAATTTGAATCATAGGCTATGAAAGGATGAGCACCAAAACTCGCTGTGATAGAGGCCAAAGGTAAAGCGGAAGTTGACTATTGGAATGGTAGTTATCATTGACAAGGTATTAATGCCTGGTTCTACGCCATCAGCTTCCGTTCAAACGAGGGGAAGACCAGGTACTGTGAAGGGCCATGAAACTGCTCCTCTGCAATAGCCTCATTATTTATTGCAGAATTTTTTCCGTTTAAAGGAAAGTCATTAACAATGCTCTCCCGAGTGAGATTTAGTTTGAATAAATGCAGTGTTTGATTATAGAATTCGCTACGTATGGATTTTTAAATACTCATCAATTGGGAAATGTTTACGTTCCCCAAAAATCTCTTTATATTACTGTTTTTATCAACTGATATGTATTATTGAACAAAAATTAAAGTTTACCGCAACCTGTCTCATGTTAACGTTGCTTGTACATCTTACAAGTAGTCGGATAGTCGAGGAAAAAAATTTACCCGTGACAATTTTCCTAGCCCCGCGATACTTTACCAGCTACCAGCCACAATAACTTACGACCATTTATCCGTGACCATCGACCCGCGATAATTTACCTGCAACCCGCGACAATTTACTCTCGAAACGCGACAAGTAGATCCTCACTTCGGCATTGTGTGGTTTGTGAACCACACAATTTTTTGCTTGTTTTTTTGCTTTAATTTTTCCGCGACCCCCGACAATTACCCGCAACCATTACCCCATGATCCGCGACAATGAAGTCCTCTCCCGGTGATATCATTCTCAGACCATGCATTGTTCAGAGGAGTTGGCAGATTGCTCTCAAGTGTGGAGGACGGTGAAGAGGAAGCTGAGAGGAGCGCTATGTCTTTTGGGGTTTCACCCAATTGGCACAGAACCACACTCTCGATTAAAAAACACGTTAACCTCACGGGTTGCGTTATTGCCATCGATGTTCACTCAAGAAGAGGTGCTGAAATTATGAGGCGCATTTTCATTAAGAGTGAAATTGGATTGTTTGGTTATCAGAATTTCTTTGGTTTAGCTAAACAGTACTGGCACAAATGACGTCGACTTGAGCTAATAATTACCCAGGAAGGTCTCAATGGGGTTAACCCATGGCCATGTAAAGGCCAAAAAATTTAGGCGTTGAACGTGAAAATTTACAAATTTTAACCATTAGTCGCCAAAAAGTTCATTGTAATGGAGGTTTCTGGACATTTTTTTAACAACGGAAAGAAAATTTTAACCTTTAGCTGTAAAATCCATCACCCCATTTAGACGCCATTGGGCTGTGGGCCGATCCTGTCGTTTTCTACAGTGTCTTTGTCAGGAGGTTCTCAAGGTACACGAAGGACTGCGACGCGTGCTTTTTTAGTTTTTTTTTTTCCTCTTTTCATTTCTTTCTTTCTTTTCCTTTTTTTACCAGTTACATACATACTTTATCGAGACTCACTTTGTTGAGTCTTTTCGTATGAAACATATTGAAAAGTGTCTGCTTAAAACTACTACTTTATTAATTGATAAAGCGTATGAACGCATCACATCAATCTAAATACAATAAAATGATAACTAAATAATCGCTAATGTGTGTGTGTGTGTGTGTGTGTGTGTGTGTGTGTATGTATGTATATGATAAAAGAAATTGTATTAAAACCACTTCCCAGTTTCAATTAGACGGTCGCGCAGAGCAGCCCTGAATTTTAAATTATCTAATTAACTATTAATTTCTTTTGTGTTCTTAACAAGTTGTCGGATAGCCCATTCCATTCCCTTGAACCCCGAAAGTAAAATGCCCTTTGTTCCACTGCCAATCTACATCGGGGGTCCACAAAGTTGTAACATCCCCTAGCCGTGTGTTCTTGTTATGAACTGCTGAGCGTTGTTTCTGCCCATTAATTTTTATATCATCATGATCAATCTCTTCAGACTGTTGTTTGGATTGTTTCATCAGTATCGTGATCTTTTTGCGCCACTAGAAGATACTTTAAAGCAACAATGTTTATCGTGCTGTGATAATGTGAAGCGGTTGTGAGCTCCACTTGTTGATCGATCGTGTCGGGATCAAGTCCGCACCGGATCGTGGAGAAGTCACACTAATGACTGTTTTGTTTTCTTCATTTTTCTTGTTTCCTTTCTTTTTTACCAAACTTTCCTTGGCCCATAACGGTATACTTTAACTTTTCATTTCAAATGCACTCTTTGTCTCTCGTTTATTTTCACACCCAGCTCATTAAGACTAGGTTTACACTAGAGGAGAGTTTTCCGGATTCATCAATTTTACGTATTCATCAAAAGTAATCGGATTCAAAGTCCCCACTTTAAATTCCGGATTCAAAATCTCCGGAGACACGACCAAACCGGGGAATTTTTATTTCGGATTCGTCCACTTTCGTCGGTAAACGGCAAAATCAATCCGGTACTAAAACGTTTCGGATTCATCACGAATCCGGAACAATTTCCTCTAGTGTAAACCTAGTCTAAGTGTAGCAAAGTATATATAAAAAAAAAAAAACTGACAAAACAACCTGCCTTTCAAGCCTTTTTATCCTCGTAGATGCTAAGTGCACATTTTTTTATGGAAAAGTTCTTTCTCAGTCCAAAAAACTAAAGTAAAAACGACTGGTTGAACCGGCTTTAAAATGTAGAAATGCAACCCAGAGGATTCACGATTGTTACAGCTTTCTCTCCGATTGGCCCGGCGGCCGCAAGAAATGTGTTTCAAGTCGTGCTCACGTTAACATCTATGACGTAATCGTCAGATTGGTAGTCGTTTCCAACCCATTTCATCCAAATTTGTAGGACTCAAATCAAGCTAGTCGTCGGTCGTAATGTGAAGACGTGAATGACAAGGTTTTGAAAACGAGCCAGAATGAATTACGATAAGGCTTGAAGACGCATTTAGTACAAAGAAAGGAGTGTGTAATCTCTTCAGCAAAGGTAAATACTGTATTCTTGTTGGAAAACATTAGATTCTAGTTGCAGAATGTTACCTTGGTCGGTTGCCACGTGCGCGAGTAGTTGGATTTGGGCGTAGGGCACTAGAACTCTAATTTGATAGCAAGATCTGGAAACAGTTTAATTCTGCATTGTAACCAGGGCATTTAAGCGATAACTTAAGCTAAATAAACTGAGAATATAAAATTAGGAAGGCAACTAAAGCATCTCAACCTGAAAACTCGGAACGCGTTTTAAGTCTTCGAGCGGGCCAGGTGCATACAATTAACCTATTTTCTTATCTTGAAAGATTTTCGTTGAGGCAGAATCTTTTGGCGTGTTTCCTAAGTTTCTTGCACCTTTACTTGTAGAGTTTACTGATCATAGCAAAATTTGGCAAAATAACTACGTATGCACACCTATGTAGCTTGCGTTGGTTGAACTTCTTGTTAGGGAACCGAGTAAATCACATGTTAGCAAAACCAAATTTGTCTGTTGCTTATCAAGAGAATGTTTTATTCATCTTTCAGGAAACTTTCTTAGTGGAGAGGAAAAGTAAGACGAATTACCTTCTCGAAAGGACAGGTTGAACCATTGGAATGACGAGAAGATTCGTCGAAGAAAAGAATCATTTAAATTAATCATTTTT
The DNA here is from genome assembly GCF_964205215.1 of Stylophora pistillata. Taxonomy (NCBI): domain Eukaryota; kingdom Metazoa; phylum Cnidaria; class Anthozoa; order Scleractinia; family Pocilloporidae; genus Stylophora; species Stylophora pistillata. The sequence goes on from NC_142530.1 coordinate 18,010,391, forward strand.
TATTTGTAATAAAATGGTGACAGAAGTACCTCAGCGAGGTGCATGATGTTTAGCATATGAGCAAACAATTTCGGCGATAATTAAACAATGTCAAGTTGCTATAATCTTTGTAGGGGTCATCCTCTGTGCAAAAACCTGACGAGGTTTTCTTTGTTTCATGAGGTATTGTTTTGCTGTGCGCTATTGTACGCTATTTCGTTTTTTTTATTGTTGGCTTTGTTTTACGTCACTCGTGAGCTTCACAGGTTTTTACACCGAGGATGAGCCCTTTGTTGTCCTTTAAACAAAAGCGAAGAGGGGGTTTCTGTTTGAATTCGTAGCCCGATTTGCTCGGTTTTTATTTCAAAAAATGCAAAGCATTTAAATGAATTCATGTTGATGGTTGGTCACTTTTTCCCAAAATCAACGTGTTTGCGTATTTGATATTTGGTTGAAGCTGTTCGGTTGAAATTTCAGGAATGCAAAGCACTCGGCTCCTCAAGTCACCATCTTTTCTTCGTCGCTTAGTTACAACATGTCATAGCAACAAGAGTGTAGTTAAGGTGGAACTGCAAGTAAATTAAGAATTACGTACACATTTCACGAGGCAAATTTTCAGTTTCTTTTCATTCAAGAGAAAAGAATCAATTAGTTGCCACATAAAATTTCGATCGAAAAATGGTCTGAATGATTTAAGAGGTCACTTTGCTACAATTATAGTCATCGTGTCATTCAAGATAATAGTTGACAAAAGAAATTTCTCCGTTTGGTTCAATTGGTTCAAAGAGAAATATTTAGGCAATTATGACTTTTGCATCCGCAGTCGTCATGTCGTGCAGTTCACAGTTGTCCATCACAGTTCCACCTTAGTCATATAGATTTGCTTTGGCTATTAATTTGACAAATTATAACCGGCAAGAGAACGATACACTTTCTTTTTGGTTCCTTTTGCTTGTTAGAGGTCGGAAGGTAGTCGCATTTTCTTAGAGAATAACTGCACGAAAGTCAATTTACTGAATGATTTATTGCGCGAAGGAAGCTATCACCAAACTACCGAGACAACTGACACGAACTGAACGCTAAATTCCACTTCAGTGACAATATCTGTCGCTCCTGACAAAGCGCAGAACTATCCCGTGAACTCGACATTTTTATACCATTACCAAAGCGACGACTCCCTCATGACATAGGCAACTACCAAAGACTAACTGAACATGAACGGGTAACAAGAAATTGATGTCAGCTCATCACATTTCTGTGCCCGATTGACTTACCAACACACTGTTACCTGGAACTCTGCTCAGATTTTAGCACTAACAAGTTACAACGAGTAGCTTTGGTGCTCTAGATCATTAAACATTTTACTGAGTAACACCGTGACTTTTCGCTCGACTCCAATGATGACTTTCGCTCCACTTGTTAATCGAGTAACCAACAGGGAGGGGATTTTCGAGAATGTCAGTCTCAGAAATTGTGATTTCAGTGCGTGATCGTGCAACTAAACACCACTTACAAGCAAACTACACTTTTGTATGAAACACCGGTAAATTTCTCAAACTTTCAAAACGACTGATTAAAGGATGTCGGAAAAAAGTAATCTGGGTATCCGGTATTTTTGAATACGTGGAATACCATTGAAATAAATATGGACAACAAGACTAATGAACAGGCACGCACGTGAATACGAGAGGTACAAACCAATAGAATATTACGTCGGAAAGATTTTTTCTTTAGGCCATTTCCAAGTCGCTCACGCTTTAATTACATCTTTTCGTCGTTCAGTGAGGTCAGTTCGTTCTTTATTTTTTCGTTTTTTATCACGTCAGTCTTATGAAAAAAATAAATTGATCAAACCGTAATGCCTTGGCCTTACGTTATGACGTATTTTCAGATTTCCCTGACCGAAAAACTATTTACAGTTTATGCACCTTTCGGGGCTATCGCGTGCACTTTTACGCTTTTTCCCGACAACCTTTCTCGAAACAGCTGTAGATATATTTCATTGTAGGACACTGATATCTACACTTGTGCCGTACAAACGACCTGTTCACGACACAACATCGAAAACCCAAAGACGGTACGTTCCACCGTGACTGACGAGTCAAAATCGAGCCATGGATCTCACTGAGCAATCAGACTTAATTAACAAAATGTACAAAGGCTCGTTTATATGATTAACAACCTTTCAATAAAATCTTAGTTGGAATTTCCTTAAGTTTCCGAAACGTGAATCACAAGCAAAGAGCAATATCCACTTTCTGTCAATGTTCCCTTGTCGGTTATAGTTAATTATACACCACAGTGTCTGGTTTAACAAAAATTGAAATGGAACGATCTTCGTAAACTGCGGCGGATTATGCATGTTAGTTGTGATTAACAAAAGGACAACGAATCAAAAGTCTGGATAATAGGAACATGCGAGAAAATCTTCAAGTTCAACAATTGGAAAGAGAGGAAACTTGATTTTGCCTTAATTTCCCGAGTATTGCCATTAATCACCATTTTAACATTCAAGTTCATGACTAATCGGAGTGTGAACAAACAAAAATACCGATGTCATTGTTTCGTTTTCTAGAGTCTGTCCTAAAAGCCAACTAGTCCAACTGCTGAAGTTTCGTTTTTCGAGAAGAGAATTAACCCATTTTTTTGGAACCAGACACAGTGTTTTATTATAATATGCAATGAACTAATGGAAGAAAAATATTTTGCGCCAGTATTTCTTGTAACACAGGACAAAATGACGCATGCAAGATAGTTGAATCAAGGCTGTAGCCAGACTTCAGGACAAGACGAGGCAATTTTCGAGCGCCGAAGGCGCGAGCCGCTAGGGGGGTCTGGGGGCATGCCCCCCAGAAAATTTTGGAATCTAGAGGTTCAGAAATGCCCTTTTAAGGAATTTTCGGGGCATTTTTCTTCAGAAAAGTCAATCTTCAAGAAAAAAATTTTAAAAAAGGCCAAAATCAAGACGAGGCAATTGCCTCGTCTTGCCTTATGCTAGCTATGGCCCTGTGAATGCAAACGAAGCTTTTTGATTGCCCCCACTTAAAACTGAACAGAATGAGAGAAACGGATTAAAGACGCATCAGAAGAAAAAGCAAAATTTGCTCCTACCTAGACGGCGGAATTATAACAGTTTTTCTATATAAATAACAAGAACGTTCTCTCGTGTATACAATTTGATAGTCAATTCACAATGACAAATTGCTTGGGAAATTGCAAATAAAAAATCTATTTTAAACTGACGAGGATTTTCTACGTTTCACTGAATTCATGTTAGGTGAACACTTTTATTAAATAATTTTCAGCAAAGATAAATTTAAGTACAACAATAGCTTTATTGCGCGCTCAAGTTTCATTTGTCCTGTGTTACGAACGAAAGCTGGCAGCGAAGTGTTATTTTTTGTCAGAAGCAAAATGAAAGGTTGAATTTTTAGCCTGACATCGGAAACGCTTAGTCTATCCTGTTGCTTTCATGTATTTTTTACATCGGAAACATTATCTCGTGCAAATAAAAAAAAAACGAGTCTGGAAACTAAACGTTGCTAAGAGTTATGCTCGATTTAATTCCATTTCGAAAATTTTTAAAATATGAAGGAAAATTGGCACTTTTCGTCTTGAGTTTTTTGCACGAGGTAATGTTCCAATATTTTTTTTTCCAAAAACGTTGTCAGGGGAAACTTTGTGCAAATTGGTCCAAATTTTCTCGCCAAAAGTAGTATATAAACGAAAATTTCTTGACATGTTTTAAATCAATTGAACGGAAATTCAATTAACTAATTAAGATATTTTGAGCTGAATAAAACTTATTTTTCACAACACAATTGCTGTTTATTTTACTAACTTTAGTGGAAACTTTATAAGGTAATAAAAATCACACTGAAAACATTCATTTAAACAAGTCTCTATCAAAAACAAATACTCGAGACACTTCACAAGCAACTTTTGTTGATAAAATAATATTACTCTTGAAAAAGATCCGGTGCATGCGTATTTTGGGCGCCTGTAGTTTTTCAAAGTTTTTTGGCGGGAAAATTTAACCACTTTCAAATAGATGTTATAGAGAAGCAATCATCAAAGTAACAAGCGCATGCGTGTTCAAGGCGCCCGTATTTTTTCCAAGTTTTTCGGCGGGAGAATTTTAAAAGCGTAAACTTTTCAGACCTCAGCCAAATCGCAATACAACACTTGCGTTTGCTTTTGCTTACGTTTGGCTAATTCTTCTTGACCTGTGCTTAATTTGTTTGGTGCCACTGAAGAAATCCTCTGTCTTCTGCGATCATAGACTTTCTTGTGTGATTCGCGCTTGAAGCATCAGAGATATAAACAAGTCAGTCTGCAAAAAAACGAGAAGAAAAGGTAAATCAACAAATGAAATAGATCTTAAGCAACATCAAATTTATCTTACTATGGTAAACGAATAAAAATTGTGGTCTTTTAATATTAAAGCGTCCAGCGACTACACAAGAACGAAAAAGCAACCCAGTTTTCAATATTCTAATAAACTGTTGTCGAAATAAACTTAAGTAAAGTATAATTTTTCAGGTTTTAGTGTTCGAGAACTGAACTATTCGATCTGAAGTTGACGGATTGTAAGAGAGACACGATAACCAATTCCCAAAAATTCCTTTGAGAGCATGACAAATTCAAATATGATACTTGCATAAATAAAGGACATTTCAAACTTCAAATAGGTTTTCCACACTATTATCAAAAGGAATACTTCAACTTTCTTACTCTACTTTAACTTCTGATTAATGGACTTCCACATTAACACCTTGGCATTTCACCTATTTTTTTCTCATTTCTACCGAATTGAACAGCTGTAGTAGTGTGACAAATTAGGGAAAACACCAGGGAGGTATGGGAACCCTTCCAACTAGAATATTGTTTGTTTTGCAGATCCTAAATGAAAACCTGGAAATAAAATGGAAACTTCCTGCTGCAGTATTGAATACATGTTTCAGAGACTATTTGGAGACCTTATTATAAACATTTAAAAACAAAAATTGTACAAATTTTGAAAAGGATAACCAGAAAAGGTTTTAGAGAACGTACTCATGATATTTTCAGTAATCACTCAACAGTAGTGAAATCACCTCCCCATTCCACCAAAATGTGGATAACAATTTTCTTCACAGGTTGAATTGACCACACAAGACAACCTAATTAGGTGAGTTGTTAAAAGAAGTTACATGCACCTTATTATGTATCACATGCTATTGACCAACATCAAATGGGTGTTTGTTTTGCCATATCTTGACAGGGAGGTTTGACTGTAAAAAAAAAAAAAAAAAAAAAAAATACATGCAGTGTACCACAACCTCTACTCTTAAAAAAAAGTTTTTGGAAGGTGCACAAGAGAAAAGCATAGAAAGCAGTTGTCCACTTGCCTACTTCTTATGTATTTCAATGGTAGCAATTCTTCAACTGGCAACTAAACGTTGACAATTTTCACATATTTTGTGATTGTTGCCTGTTTGAAGAATGTGTGAACGAAGCTTCAGTCAGATGTTGTACCATCTATACCCTATTTTGTCTGGCTTCACAGGCTTAGCAACAATAACCATTACAATAATTTCAATCCCCTTTTCTCAGTTCACACTTTCACAATCAGGGAAGCCACTGACTATTTGGTAGGGTGATTTTATGAATATTACAAGGCCACGCAGCAATATAAAATTTCTCTTTGTGTGTCCAAAAATATTTCATGAGCAAGTGACAGGACCATTTATTATATAAACATCAATGAAAAAAAAATACCATTTCACTTTTGTTGCAAAAGGTGCGATTTACCATGTAACCATAGTAATGGTGTTATTTGCATTTGTCTGAAGATACCCCATTTTTCTGTATGAGCTCACTTGGTATTTCATTGGTGTCTATAAAATAAAACCAAACACCACACTGCCAGCCTAAATAACACAATTGGTCAGTTACTCAGTCAGTCTGTTGGTTTGTGAGTCAGTCAGATGCCAGCGAGCCAGTTACTAAGTCAGCCTACCAGTCTGTCAGTCAGCCGAAAAGTAGGAGAGGGAGGCAGTCCTTTGGTCAGTTGTCAATCAGTCAGCCATTTGGTAAGATAAAGGCTGATAGTTTCTAAAGAAACTGTTTGGGGCTTCGTTGGTGGGGGTAACGAAATAATTTGGATATATTAACAAAGTTGAATGGTAAATTGGCCACTGTAACGATTACAAAAGCTGACGTTTCGAGCATTAGCCCTTCGTCGGCCTTCGTTAGCCCTTCGTTAGCTCCGACGAGGGGCTAACGCTCGAAACGTCAGCTTTTGTAATCGTTACGGTGGCCAATTTACTATTTCAACTTTGTTGATATATCCAAATTATTTGGTAAGATAGTATGTTTCACAGTTGTTCATTCAGTTTATCAGTTAGTCAGACTTTTAGTCAGTGCAAATATCAGACAGTTAGTCATCAAGGGTCAACCAAGAGGGGTTTCAAAACAAGTCGGCAACCAACGGAGTTACACCAGCTACATGATAACATATTGCTAGTTACTCTTTTTCCTTTTGGCTCTCGACAAACTTTTTACAATTGCCTACTATTGCATAGTCTGATGCCACTTCAAAACATTTTGAAACCCCTGCAACCAGCCAGCCAGTTGGTGAGTCAGTCAGTCAGCCAGTTGGTAGGTCAGTCAGCCAGCCAGTGGGTGAGTCAGTCAGCCAGCCAGTGGGTGAGTCAGTCAGCCAGCCAGTGGGTGAGTCAGTCAGCCAGCCAGTGGGTGAGTCAGTCAGCCAGCCAGTGGGTGAGTCAGTCAGCCAGCCAGTGGGTGAGTCAGTCAGCCAGCCAGTGGGTGAGTCAGTCAGCCAGCCAGTGGGTGAGTCAGTCAGTCAGCCAGTGGGTGAGTCAGTCAGCCAGCCAGTTGGCGAGTCAGTCAGTCAGCCAGTTGGCGAGTCAGTCAGCCAGCCAGTTGGCGAGTCAGTCAGCCAGCCAGTGGGTGAGTCAGTCAGCCAGCCAGTGGGTGAGTCAGTCAGCCAGCCAGTGGGTGAGTCAGTCAGCCAGCCAGTGGGTGAGTCAGTCAGCCAGCCAGTGGGTGAGTCAGTCAGCCAGCCAGTGGGTGAGTCAGTCAGCCAGCCAGTGGGTGAGTCAGTCAGCCAGCCAGTGGGTGAGTCAGTCAGCCAGCCAGTGGGTGAGTCAGTCAGCCAGCCAGTGGGTGAGTCAGTCAGCCAGCCAGTGGGTGAGTCAGTCAGTCAGCCAGTGGGTGAGTCAGTCAGCCAGCCAGTGGGTGAGTCAGTCAGTCAGCCAGTTGGCGAGTCAGTCAGCCAGCCAGTTGGCGAGTCAGTCAGCCAGCCAGTGGGTGAGTCAGTCAGCCAGCCAGTGGGTGAGTCAGTCAGCCAGCCAGTGGGTGAGTCAGTCAGCCAGCCAGTGGGTGAGTCAGTCAGCCAGCCAGTGGGTGAGTCAGTCAGCCAGCCAGTGGGTGAGTCAGTCAGCCAGCCAGTGGGTGAGTCAGTCAGCCAGCCAGTTGGCGAGTCAGTCAGCCAGCCAGTTGGCGAGTCAGTCAGCCAGCCAGTTGGCAAGTCAGTCAGCCAGCCAGCCAGTTGGCGAGTCAGTCAGCCAGCCAGTTGGCGAGTCAGTCAGCCAGCCAGTTGGTGAGTCAGTCAGTCAGCCAGTTGGTGAGTCAGTCAGTCAGCCAGTTGGTGAGTCAGTCAGCCAGCCAGTTGGCGAGTCAGTCAGCCAGCCAGTTGGTGAGTCAGTCAGTCAGCCAGTTGGTGAGTCAGTCAGCCAGCCAGTTGGTGAGTCAGTCAGCCAGCTAGTTGGTGAGTCAGTCAGTCAGCCAGCCAGCTAGGAAGTCAATGCATAGGCCAACCAGACTGGTAGTATGTCAGCCAGTCTCTTAACTACATGTTGAAAGGTGTTCATTGGTACATCAGTCAGCCAGTCAATTGGACGGTCATTCAATCAGTAAGTCAGCTAGCCAGTCTGTTAGGTTATCAGTCAGAAAGATAGACAGTAAGTCAGTCTCTTGAGGAAGTAAGCCATTAATTCTGTCAGTCCCCCCCCCCCCAAAAAAAAAATTGATATGAAGCTCCAATTAGCCCTTTTGAATCTGTTTCAGTTTTAGCCTTCCCCAAGCTATAATTGACTATTTTTGGAATTAGATTAGTCTCCAATACAGCTTTATGCTTTCTGATAACAATTTCCCTTCTCAGACTCGTGTATCTGGTAAATTGTTCTTTATTGAACTCACAATTCAGACAATTAACTTTGAAAAAACACCATGAAAAATGAAAGAGAGATCAAACTTAATCTACTGTTTATTATAATACACTGCATGTCTGAAGTCAATTTCAAGTTTATATTCTACACAAATTGCATGACACTGATGCCCACTAAGTTGGCAGCATCATGCATTTACTACCTTGCATGAAAACAGAACTTGGCTTAAAAAAAAGGGTTTGTTTACCTGGTACACACTGCAGCTTGATTGCCAAGGGAAACACGCATTTACAAGTTCATTGGATTTAATCTTCGTCCAAATATTCAGGCACTAGGCATTTCACTTTGAAAAATCAGCAGAGATTCCTCCTGATAAGTTCATCTTAAGTGTCCTTACATATTATTTTAACCATAAAATTGACAGACTGAGGTGCTTATCGCTGGAGAGGACTTTCTGACAATTTTGCCAATTAGCTTTGGAAAGTGCCAAACTACCAGCTGAAGGTGTTTGTTAAATTGTTAGAAAAGTTTCAGACTGCCGTCCATTTAGTTATTTGAGAACTGTGATCGGCAGTCCACCTCACACAATTTCTAAGTGTCAACATCCATGGCTCCATGTTCTAAGCCCAGCATAAACGAGCATTAGACATGAGATTTGTTAATCATTTCGGGAAAGCTGGCCATGAAGGCAAATTACAAGCATAGATACATGGAAAAAATGGAGAGTTCATGGAGTAGCAGGGATTTTTCGGCAAAGATTTCCATATAACCCCATACACTAACTATGCAAAGAGTGTTGCAAAGAAACCTTTATATTTAGTCATTGGGAAATGGAATGCATAATTAATGTATGGGGTTATACGGAAATCTTTCCGAATTTTCAAGTTACTCCGAGTTTTATCAAAAAATCATCAAAATAAATGCCACTTTTTACTTAAAATTGTAAAGTTACCTTCATTCGATCGATGGTTCGATGTTTGTACACTCAGTCTGGCCGACTGTAACCTAGCAAAACACTTCCACCAACGCCTCACAAACACACATGATAGCGAGTTACAAAGAACTGAAACTCGAATAATCAAGTAAAGAAACCTCTGGTCCAGCATGGAGAGCTCTTACGTATACTGTGAGAAGGCACAAATGGCTTGCACTGTAAGTATCCCGGAGAGCTCCACACAATTTCTTCTAATCTCATTAGAAGAATTTGTCATGATAGAGCTTTTTCAGCGTTAGTCGAGGTGCGGCGGGTGTAATAATAATAATAATAATAATAATAATAATAATAATAATAATTTAAACATATTTATACAGGATTGCTGCTTCAGTTTAGGAAAGAAAACTGCTATCAATGCAGGTCCTGTTAGTGTTGTCACGTATGATCCTTACGCGGTGTTTTTCCCGACGCTCCTCTGACAGAAGAACGTCACATAATGAAAGCAAACCAGAAACGATTGGGGAACAACTACGGCTTGCACATGTCATCAAGTTCATTAAAACGAGGATTGAATTTCCTGCATATCAACAGCTCATTTGTATTTCGAAAATAGATCAGTTAGCTACATAATTATGTCGGAAGTTGTGAAGGATTTTAAAGATAAAGAAAAACGAAAAGAGCGAGTTATCAAAATATGAAAAAACACTCCAGAAGAAAGAAACAGACAGAGAAAACAATGGAGAAAGAGGAAACAAGGGAAGCGAATGCCAAATTCAACGAATGAAAATGTTGAACTAAAATCATTCAACCGCGAAGCAAATGACTTGGTGCCATGTACTTCTGAGGCCAAGGAAAAGAAGCCACGTCCTTCTACCAATATCTTGAGCCAGAAAATGTCGAGAAACCCTGGGCCATTTCCTCGCGCTTAAATCAGGCAGTAGAGGGAAGAAAGTGGACTTGGATGGTTGCTCAAGAGCTGCTAACTTAAAGATGATTCAAATGGCTGTTGGTGTCGACGCAATTGTCTCGAGAAACAAATGAGGAACAGAAAATTTCTGTTGCATTTGAAGACTTATTGTTAGAGCAGTGGTGGCCATCTTGCAGCCGAATGCAGGCACTGTCGATTCTTTGAAAATTGCCTGGAAAACTGGCAACAATAGGTGATCGCTTAAAATATTGTGTCGGCGTTTATCCACAAACTTTGGTACTAAGAATGTACCAACTCAATTGTGGACTTAATTCAGGGCTGATGACCCGATTGAAGCGCGAGAAACCTTCCTCGGTGCCATCTCTACCGTTACTGAATCACGCGCTTGTAATATGAACGTGCAAAGAAAAGATAGGCGGTCAATATTATATTTAATATTTTAAATGGTTATTTTATTATTAAGTATTAACCACACCCACGACTTTTACCCACACCCACGACCCACGACTTGTACCCACGACCCACGACCATTAGTCAAACTCGGCCAAATACCATGACATTCGAATATTAATTAAAACTGTCACATTATCCAGGTGCTAACTCGAGGGTGTTGATAGCTCAAGCTAGTCGGCCCATGACATATTTAATGAGATTAAATGAGATTAAAGACGGGATTATCACACCCGAAAGAGACCAGCCCAGCAGGCGTAATACTTGCAGTGCAAAGCACTTGTGTCTTCTCACGGGCAGGGGTGGGGGTGGCGGGGGAGTGAGTTGTTCCCACATGCAACATGGCCGAACTCATCTACGCTCGAAATGATTCGTGGGAGATGTAATCAACCTCGTTCCCATGATATTCTTGACTCGAAAACCAATTTGACGGACAGACGATGCGTGGCGAGCCGTCAAGCTTGACAGCTCTCTATGTGTTGTCTGTCCATTAGACAATGTTGATCAAGATTGTCTAATGTCGATACTGCAGAACACACAGTCGAGGAAAACGTCGTAACCGCTTTTTGAGAATGAGATCAGAAAGATTTTTTTTTTTGTTGGAATCATCTGTGATGTAGTCCGTGATGCACAAGAAAATCGCGCTCACTTCAAGAGGGTACAGCCAAGGCCCAACCTCTGTCAGCCCTGGTACAACTCTTAACCCTGAAGATGTCTCTTAATGTTTCTTTCCGACTGCTATACATTGTATTGCTAACTAGGAATTTGGTATTAAGTCAAGATAACAAGCTCCAACTGACTAGTTTGTTCTGTTCGTCTGTTGGCGAGCTAAGGAGAACCATTTCAAACGCAGGCCTAGGCTCTGTCCCAGGCTCTGTCACAGACTTCTTCGCAGGGGATTATTATAGAGTTTGTATAGTGGTTTAGTTGGACTTGCTTTTGAGCTCCATAAATACAAAGTTGTGTGAAATAATAAAAGAAATAAAGTCTTACCTTCATACAGAGTAGTCTGTGCTGTTCTTGTCGGGATTTGAGGCCGTTTTGCTGTGTTTCAGCTCAACGTCCTACAACTACCAAGTAAAAGGGAAGGCAGGAAACCTCTGTCTCACACACGCTCGCCAAAATCGCTCGAAAAACACACTTAAATACTTCCCCTTGAATCGAAACTTGGCAGCACGAAAGCCAAATAGTTTCCCTTCAAGTTCATCAAAACAAATCCCACAAAAGTTGGGTTGTCAAGCAACCAGCCAAGCGAAAATCTCAAATTGACCGCCATTTCAACGCAGTTGGAATGCGCGTCCATCAAAATCTGTGCAGTCAAAAGTTCGTTACGACGCGGTCAGCCTAGCAAAATTAGGCCCAAAGGGTAGCCACACAATATGAATGATTAGTCAGAAATAAATGCCAACCCACAAGTGGAGGGAATATTTTGCTAAATGGCTTGCTGTTTTGGTAAACATTGGCCACAGTTGACAATTGCCTGGGTCGCCTGTGTTTCAAATCGCAGATGCAGCAGATGATGTTAGGCCTAGTTTATACGTCGCGCTAAAGTCGAATTTTATTCAGACGAATTTAATTCAAGGTCGCACAAGCAATTAAATTCGACGCGGAGAACGCGACGTCTAAAACGAATTACATTCGTCTGGTAAATTAGATTCGTCCGTTTTATCCGTCTTGGTAAGACGGATAACATATCGATAACGCGTCTTCAGTTTTAACGTCGCACTAGCGTCGCGTCGAATGAAATGCATACATTTTCTTAATGTATTTCAATTTATTTCAAAACGACACCACTGACCAGAGGCACTGCATTTGAGAAGAGAATTAAATTCGATCGTATTGATTTCGACGCATAAAACCACGCTACGATTTACGTCGACGGAACGAATTTAATGGGATTAATTCGACTGTAGCGCGACGTATAAACTAGACCTTAGGCGGTTAGACGGCAGGCGGGAGAATTCACCTTTCGCGGGTCGCATATACATTGGCGCAGTTCATCACCTCTCTTGTCTAGGGCAAACAAAAACAACCCGGCCCCGAAATGCATAACTATTTTGAAGTCTCTGAACGATTAAAAAACAAACAAATAAACAAAAACAAGAATTGACGCACTTAGTTAATCTTCGATTATTACTAGTCATAAAGGTCTAATTTTAAGGCAAGTTTCAAGTTGTGTTAGGTCTAACTAAATTTAACAAATGTATTTAATACAGTCTCTCAAGTGATTATCCAACCAACTGCTTTGGAAACAAATAAAAATAACACAGCAGTAATTTGGGAAATTTCCGCTTTTTAAGTGTTACATGCATCTCGCGTGTGATGACCTTTGACCAACAGAGCGCGCAAGTCCATCTGACCAAACCTTACTAGCAATTTGTGGCTTAAATTTAATTTTTTTTTAAGTATTTTGAAATTCTTTGGTCCATTTTATTGAAAACTATTCTGAAATGAAATATTCTCTCATTTTTCTCGCGCTCCATATGAAGTTAGCGCCTCTGCCGCAAGTGAGCCTTCATTTCCTGGATACGATTGGCCAGCGTTCGGTTTGATGATGCGCATTTCCCAAGAACTAGATCCAGATCCTCCTCGCTCTTCTGAGAAAAAGCTGTTTCTGCCGCATCCTCGAATTTCCTGCGAACAGAAATGAAACTTAATTGAAACGGGTACATAAAAGTTCATTTTTTCTTGAGACTGACCATCATAAGCATCATAGGCAAATATTCAAAAGGCAATTTTAGTGAAAATCTTTGTCCATGCGACTCAATTATTCTCAGAGAGAGGTCACGAAAATTCAAAATTGGTTTCAATGGACCTCTTAAGCTGTCACTTATTCCTTCCTGTGAATGCTAGTCATAACTCTAAGCTCCTTAAAGCGAAAAAGAACAACTCAACAAAAATTTCAGCTTTAAATGAAAAAAAGGAATAAAATAAAATTTGAAAATCGAAGAATAATAAATAACCTGAAAAGAGGTCGACTTGTTCTATGACCACAGTTCACAAAGTGTCACTGAGTTCTCTATATTTTGGTGATCTGTTTGTACATTTTGAAGCTACAGGAGAGGCATTCTTGCCTTAGATTTTTTTTGCAGTGTTAGCGAGATTGCAAGCAAGTTGCCTGTGGAACCAAGCAACGACTGCGAAGAAGGCTACGAAGTTGCTGAGCTGTTTCCGTAAAAATAGAGGCATTCATTTTCGATTTTCTTGCACAGTTTAAAACACTTTCGCATGGTTTGCTCTCTCTTTGGAATCCAAAAGGCGTTAAAAAGTAAACTGGTGTACACTTTCTAATGACACGATAAAATTCATAAGGTTTCTAAAGATAGGAAATAAACAAGAAAGGTTTTCATACCCAAGTTTGACAAAGCAGGCCACTTTGTTCTCTGGTAGAACTCGAGGGACGTATTTTTCTGCCTCAATCCTGTTGTTGAATTCAAGGCAAGCATCGAAAAATGGCTGCACGAAAGAACAACATAGTTTCAAAATACAGCTACGTTGCCTTTTTTTAGCAACTGGGTATGTCAGTAATAACTTCATAACAGGAGGAAATGCGTTGAAAACTAGTTCTTAAAGTCTAATTTTAGCTTAATCCAACAAAATAGCTTGCTGCAGTAAACAAGGAACTAAAACATAGGTAATCCCAAAACTAATTATGAGGATTAAACAAGAAGGTGATTTACTCCATTAACAACTGCCTGTTTTGAGGATAACCGGTCGTTTCGCCACTGCATCATTCGCCAACGAACAGTTCGCCAACGTGTGAGAGATTAAACACATTTTGAGACCACCTCACCTCATATCCTATGGGAGATTTTCGCGTTTTTGAAAACTTGTCCAGTTCCAGCCATTTTTTACCTTCAGCAAGTGCTCTGACTTTCAGCCAATAAAACCTGAGCAATAAAAAGTATAGAAGATTAATTTAAGGCTAAATTAAACTATGTTAAGTTACACGAATGTTCAGCGAAATGCGGGTGAAACTGCCTTATAAACACATTGTTAATCCAGCAAGTTGGTAAACTTTGATTTCATTGATCAAAAGAAGAAGAAAGGGGGAAAAGAGATGTTATTCAGGGTAAGATATAAGCATACTCGGAGAAAAAGGACTTCGAATACTCCCAGTGGGTGTCGAACTTTCCACCAACCAGTTAATTCTTTGGACGCTCCGAAGCGCGAGGCTAGCGCAGGGAATGTGCGAGGGAAGTGTAAAGAGAACGCGAGGATAGCGCGAAAGGCGAGACACGCGCGAGTGGATGAGCACTCATCATCTCGCGCATGACTAACTCTTCATGCTTTCCTCTCGGTCGCCTCGCGCTTTCCTGGCGCTCGCTTCACACCGTGTATTCGTAGAGAGCAGTTTAGCTACAAACCTTTTGTCTGGAACTTTGAACTCTTTCTTCAATTGTTCGACTGCTTTCAAGTCTCCGAGAAGAACACACTGCAACGAAACAACGAATCATTCAGAAAGATTTAACGAAGTTTCGGTAGTTCAGACTGTCTACAAATTAATTATTATTCAGGGGAAAAAAGACGATTTTCTTTCAGGTATTCCAGCGTTGGAACAACGGTACTCTCGCTTCTCCGCCCGCTGTACCGCTTCTACCAAGATAAAGCCTTTCGTCTCCGCCCGCCGTTCGAGGGTTGAACCCATGATCACACCTGATTCACATTTCTTTCTTTTCTCCAATTAGAACTCTACATTGCACATACAACTTTAACCTTTTACACCAAGGATTTAATTAGTAATTCTCTCTACCGAATGCCATACATTCTCTTAGAAATTAGGCGAGAGAATTGGGTGATGCATCGAGGCAACACACTCCAGCTGATGAGCTTGTATATTCTTAAAACCTGTTTACAAAGGAACATTTTGGAATCGCAAAGAGATGTTTTGTGTCAGTCACTCATTGGAGTGAAAGGGTTAAATTAATTACATTATTGTAATATACGCAATTCAGCCGCAAGGCTGCTAGGTATATTTAAATAAACTATCTATCTATCTATCTATCTATCTATCTAAAGAGATTTTTCACCGCGTTAACGTGAAACGATAAACCTCAGCTTTCCCTTTCACGTTTCACGTTAAATAGCGTGAACCTTGCTTCTTTAGCTTCGCGTGAGCTCGCGTCATAGTGGATTTAAAGGCGCCCGTGTATGACTTACAAGAAAACGTTTCCGTACCCTTTTTCCGGAAATTAACTTCTACTCTGTGAGAGAAGAAGTGAAGAAAATCTTACGTAAACGGCAAACACGAAATAGGTTACTTTCACGTAAAAACGGCAAAGTGCATCCGGCAAACGTGAAAAGAAAAATGGCAGGAAAAAAAAAGATCACGTGGTCCCTCTTGCCGTTCACGTTTTACGTAAAAGCGGTGCTAAATCTCTCTAATGTCTGGATGCCACATTAATTTCAAACCTGGTAAATGGTATCACTCAAAGACATATCCATAAAGGTCTTTGGGTGCTTTTCCCTCAGTCTAACTTGATATTCCATCAGTTTAATCTGTTCTTCTGTTGCCTATAAGAAGCCGAAAACCAGGAAATGATTGTGTATGACACTCCACAAGTTTATTTTCCCCTCCATTGAGGGAAAGTATTATGCAACATTCTTATACCGTAACAAAATTTCATCACGCAAGGAAATAAATGAACTGAGAATGAAACCAAATCAAAAAACAAAAAAGACACTTAGCAACGAATGAATTTGTTTACATCTACCCATGATCCACTAAGCACTGAAATGGTACTGAAATGCTTCCTTTGACAACAGCAACACCAATAACAAAAATGTTCTACTCTGGAGAGAAACATTTGGGCATTTTTGTCACGAGGGTGACAGAGAAAAAAACATTTTAGTTCCCTGTGAGGAATTATCGAGTTCCACACCTTGACTCTGTTACAACGACGTGGGACAACCAACGCCTACCTTTGCATAAAACCAAAAGTTTCCTTGTTGGTATGACATCTGCGCCTTCGACAGTGCTTTAGTCTTGGCCTCTAGCGTCTAAAGGAAAACGGAAAGAAACCTTCTTTATAATCTTCGACGGTTTGTATTTCCACAAAGTGTTACCAATAATCATGGGTTACCATTACTATTCATGAGAACTACAGCACAGTTTATGCTTTTTGAAAAGTGAGTCTAAACTTTCTAAGTACATTATACGCAATATATATTTCAACCTACCCCATTCTTAGCCACCCTCGCTTCTTCTTCATTTGCTATTACCTCTGCGTTTTTCTGTCTTAGAAACCAATCATTATTCATCGCCCGGACGGGGTGACACAACCAAAATCCTCCGACCCCCTCTCCCCCCCCCCCCGGCGATAAATAACGACAGGTCTCCTCCTCACTACTATTTGGCAGTCCCTGAAAGGTTGAATGTCGTTTTGCATTGTTTTTCCGCACGTCAAGTTTCCAACGAACGCAGTTTTTGCAATCTCGTCACGCTGTCAATGAAGTTCCTAGCTTACGTGTAGCCGTACCCTCCCCCCGAGGAAAACGTTTCTCCTGGGGGCGGAGGTGCGGCTACACGTAGGCTTTGAAGTTCTGTGCAATCTTAAATAATACTCTTCCAGTCCTTATATTTTTACAAGCGTCTCAATTCTCCAATTTCGGAAGTCACCTTTTCACTGTAGCTGTCTTGTACAAAGGCGTTGCCACTGTTCAGAAACTGATCATCCTGGTAAAACAAGTCAACGAGTGTGCGACGATCTTGTTCTTTACAATACTACAAGTGAAAACAGGTCCGCAAAGCGTACATATAAACAGGACAAGAATTCATGGGTTAGCAGTGGTAGATATAAAGTTGCAAAGCATACATGTTTGCACGGCACGATATCTGTACTCCCAGAGACATTCGTCGGGGGGGGGGGGGGTGGTGTATCTTCTCCCACCGTTTTACTGACGGTCGTCACATCTCAAGTCTTAAAAGAGCTGCATAATCCAATGTTAGAGTGAAAAGAGGGGTAATGCATCCCGAGTTTCTCGCTTTGTCGGCGACCCAACATTGATCGTAAAAAAATAGGCTCACAATGCGTACATGTGGCACACAAGGTCTAAAATCAGTAGTGCGTTCATGTACTGTGGAACAGTTCGTCAAGAATAGGTTTGTCTGTGTTCTTTACGCATGTGGGCATTCTATAAACGAGGCTCTGGTTATACATGCACAAAAGCTGAAGCGCAGCTTAAAACTTGACACTCAAAGTCACGAAAAAATCATTCAACAAAGGAATCGACAACATGTCGGACCACTTCGCCACAGTATCATCCAATCGATTCACGACTTTTTAAACCCTCACCTTGATGTATAGGCTAAGGGCTACAGGCCTATGACGTATAGCCATCAGGAACTCTCCCAGAGTCAAATTGTCCTTCAGATGCATCACAACCATGTACACTGAAAACATACGTCATGTATAAATCATCCAATGTCACACATAGCGTACGAAAATAAGTAATTAATGACTTCCCCTAAATTTGTTCAAAAACAACACTTGAATTACAGAAATTGCAACGAGACTGACATAAAATGGGAACAAGATGGTATTGAATATCAACATCTACGATATCTAATCACAGAGTTTGCTTAGTTAACTAGAAAATATATCCCCTGTCAAACAAAACAACGGTAAAATTCTTACAGTTTTGTTTCCGAAAGAAGCAAAATTAAATCAAAGAAGATGCATATCAAAATTGTTAATCCCAAGGGTAAAAGCGACTTTAGAAGAATGATTTCATTGCAAAATTGACAGAATGAACCATTTAAGTCATGAAAACAGATTTCAGTATAACCGTTATAGTAAACCCGCTGCTTCAACTCTTTAGGGCTAGCTAGAGATTGCAGTGCACATGCTCAAGGCTTACCTAAGTCTGTGTCACCACTCATGATGGCTTTTTCGAGTGCCAGGTCATCTTTCTTCATACGCATGAGCAGTGGGACTTGATCGGCAGCCTTTGCTTCATAGTCCAGCAGCTGTCAGAAAGAGAGACATAAAAGCACTCAGAGCCTGAAGCCAATTGATGGAACTACTCTACAACTGTTCCTGTATCCTTTTACATTGTATACATTTAATGAGTTTCACTAATATTGTTCCAAGTTGGGAAATTTCATAGGTGGCATCGTTTCGAAAGTAGTTCTTGACAATTTTAATTACAATTAAACAAAGTTTCTATAAAACAAGCGTTCTGATTGGCTGAAAGGGTGTGCTTCATTAAAGTACAGATGCACGGAGTAACCACGGCACGCCATCTACGTCGCACGTCATCTACGTCTCACGTTTGCCCCTACACTTCTTTCGAGTCCTAGCCGCTTCCTGCTTACTTTACAACAGAACATAGCACATTCGAGGTTTCTTTATTTCTTACTGATCTTCGCAAAAAAGGGAAAAAGAAATATACAGAGACTACATGTGTTGTAGAACACGACTACTCCGTTCTGCGAAGAAAATTTATCTAGATAAAAACATCATGAGCAACCTTGATAGCAAGATGTGTTCTTCCACAGTCCACTGCTTTGGACGCAATCTCTGAATATGATATCCCAGGGGTCTCTCCGAGTTTAGAATTGATGGCTCGGGCTATTTCCTCGTCATCAACATTTGCTTGTTGAACCTGAAAGAAGTTGAGAGGAGTTCGGTCACTATACTGTTGTTAGCATTTACAGTGCTAACCAAAGGGAACTTAAATGGTATGCTATATTAATCGGACAGTGATGCTATACGTCAAGATAAATGGAATTTAAAAGTAAGAGGAAAATTAAAAACGTAGCGAACGTAAAGATGACTGCAAACCGTGGGTCAACTTTTCACAATTTACCCGAAGAAAGTAATCCTCGGAACCTTTTTTTTAAGTCTTACTCTGAACGCCTCCTGAGTTAATTTTGTAAGACCAAATCAAGAATAGCAAAAAGCAAGCGTGCGCGGCCGAGTGGTCAGCGTGTCGGACTCGCAATCTGCCGCTCTCGGATTCGAGTCCCGCCCTGACCACTTCCTGGATTTCTTTCACGATAGCTCCGTGTTCAAATCCTCGGCCATGCTTGTAAATAGCCAACTGGTTTGCCTCTGGCCAGTTGGGATTCTTAATAATGTTATGTTCAATTTGAATTAATCAGTTGTTTATCGAGAGCCACTAGTTCATCAGTTGAATTACTGTCATGTGTTATCCTCATTAAATAAAGTTGTTATTTATTATCATTATTATTATTTTATTATTTATTCCCTTCCTAGAAGCGCATGTTGTTAGGAGCTTACTTTATAACAGGCCCAGTGCCCAAGGATACGACTGGCCCCTTCTCCTTTAGGCATCTTCAAATAATCACAGATCCGAATGGCCAGACAATAGTGACGTCGTAGAACAAGTCTGAGGGTAGAGAATATGAGGAAAAATTTTTTTTAAACTGACATAATCGGGCTAAGATAAAACAGACATGGTTATAATGTGTATTTATTTCTGAATCATAACTTTCTATCTAAAGATACTCTCACGATCAATAATTCATCTTATGTAATATCCCCTTGATATTAGCTGAAAGAGCCTAGTTCAATTATGATCAACTAACGAAGAATTAAAGTCAATAACAAGTTTATTCACCAAATAGGTTTTCATCACTCAGGCAGAAAACATAAGGGTACTTTCCTTTATCCAATAATTCAATCTTAAAGAAGTAGAAGGCAATGACTGGCACTCTTTTAATGAATGAAAATATCAGATAGTTCTATGCTGTGCAAATGTCTCACTGAATACTCTTAAAATGTTGCATATCCCACCAATATGCCCAGGTCACACTATAATTTATTTTGTTGTTGTTGTTGTTGTTTTTTTTTTTGGGGGGGGGGGGGTACACTCAAAAAAGTTTAAAATTTTAAAACCACATTCTTACCTGTCGATCAAAGTTTTCATCGTAAGCTTTTCCAGTCTACAGAAAGTGTTAAGGTCTTTTAAGAAACATGGAATAAACAGGCTGAGATACGTTGCGTATCTCAACTTCCTCCAACATGTTATGCATGGCAAGCCCAAAGAACGCCTGCGTCTAAAGCTTTCATTTTCCATGATTACCCTACTACAACTTACTTAGTATTGATCATATTCCCGAGTATGTATTTTCTTTTTGCATTCCTACAATTCCTTCGAGCTTTTCAGTCAAGATCTTTAGCCCATAAAGTGATAGGGAAGGTAGAATCCAAATCAAACTTCATCTTTCAGGTAATAAGTCTCGCATAGTAAGATAATTTCTTATTAATAACCAAATTTCCCACAAGAAACCATTTAAATCGTGACCAAAATAATGTTTTACTTGACCATTTACCTTAACTTCCAATATGTTATCAGGTATTCTCCCTTTAATGCTCCTATAAACTTCCTTGCAAGAAAGTTATGATGACAATTAAGATCCTACTCTCCCACTGATATGAGGGTCAATTCTCCACACCCGTTTGCCGGTCAACGTTTTAAATGATGTTAAATTGTATGTCTAAGGATACTGGCTGTATGTGAGTGGCACACCCACCATGTAGTCCCGCACGGCATTCAAAACTCTCAGATTTCTACACATTGTCACGAATGCCTGTGGAGGCATGTCATTTAAGAAGCTTTTTCCAAACGAAGCGGCCTGGAAAGCAAAGAGTAAATTGTACACTTGGAGTGATTCAGGAAAGTCAGCAAGGCGATTGAGCTCTAGATTAACCAACGCTCTCATTCTATCTTATTGCAGGAGGCTGACCCTGGCTGCTTGCAGGACATTCTTCAGAAATAAAGCTACCAGTTGGACCTAGCTCGCGTAAGAGATTTCTACTGCTCTGTTCAACGGGTATACCATTCGGCAGCAAACACGGAACAAACTTGTGACGACTGTTAAAAATATTCTTTTTTCAATAATCATTATGCGTCGATTAAAAATACTTAAGGGCTGAAATAAGAGTGTAAATTACTTACGGATAAAAATCCCTGTCCTCTCCGCCGAAAAGCAACAGAACACAGGGTAGTAGAAATAGAAGTACTTGCGTTCTTTTCAAATACCTAACTTTTTCAAAACGAATATCAAGAATCACTCTGGACAAATCCTGAAACTTGTGCTGGTCAGCGGCAAAGAGCTACAAACTCAATCAAGACCAACTCTGATCAAAACATAAAAGGAAATGTTTATTTACCCTCAAAAGACCTCTTTGTACTGCAGGCTCGTGCTCTCCAGCAGCTGCTTGGATACACTGCTGTACAGCTTCTGAAAGTCGATCCTTAATCATGCGAATGTACTCCTCCGCTCTGGCACTCTTTTTCTGCAGCCGTAAAAAAGTGTTTCTTGAGAGATAACACTTAATTATTGGGACAGTAATACGTTTGTAAGTTTGAGAATCATAATAAAAAATAGCCTTACGCATTTGGACGCGAGGTGAGAGAACTGGCTCTATAGCACGTGCTCGAGGCTTACTGGTGAACTTGTTCGTAAAAATTAAGTGAAAACACAGATCTTGTTTTGCGAGACTGAAGTTGGATAAAGTGCCACCTCACAACTACAAAAGCATCATTCAATCATCAAGTAATTTTTTCCTCTTCTTTCTTTTCTCTGACATTTACTAGGTAGAATCGACTTCATGTGTTCACCAAATTTTCACGGTCCACGCCCACACATTAAGCAAGTGGCTAACTAAATCACGTGATCCTAACTATAAATTAAGATCGATTGATGAAAACTCTACAACTAAACTAACAATATGTCACACAGTGAGTTTATGATCACTTGCCTCAAATTCTTTCGAAGCATCAAACAACATGGCCCCAGGTTCCATTGAACCAATTTTGAATACTTGCTCCACGGCCGCTGGCAAGTGAAAGGACGACAAATAAATAAAAAGATAAAACTGAGTCGGTGACATTTCTAAGGTGAAGTTTCTTATCATGCCGATTACATACTTTTTCAATTAAATATTTCAAGCGGATGCTCCAGACACTTTGCGTGAATGGAGGGGAGGGGAGGGAGAGGCGATAATGTGCTTAGCATTCCCCGTTGCAAGCTAGCCGGTTTGGTTTTGCATCTCCTTCCCATATATGCATTCTTAGCAAAGTATTCAAACTACACATTGGCTTCCCAGCAGTATTAACAGGTGAGTAAGGGCAATTGGGCTTGTTCACCTCATCTTTGTTAAGGAGTTTGCTATTCTCTCTGTTTTTGCCCTTACAGCACAAACCCTCTGATGAATCAATTGACTCAGCCTGAAATAACCTTCAAACAACCAGGGTCTCTTAATGCGGTAGGGAGATAATTAGCGCCAAAAGGAGTACTCAAATGTACACTCAAAGTAAAATGCAAATAAAATGAAACAATCTGTCCAGTTGTACACATTCTTTTAAAAGTATTTTTTAATGTGTTAGCCGTGATAGCAGAACGATTACTGAGCTGAATTCTGATTTGAGAGGTCTGGGTTTGAGAGTGAATCACTCCCCTCTCCCATTACCTCTCTCCATCCAGGGGCATTAATGGGTACCGGTGAACTGTTAGGGAAGCCTGTTGAAATGCTGAGGAGTGGAGGGGAGGGGGCAGTAACCTTGCAATAGACTGGCATCCCATCCAGGGGGGAGTAGTGATAGTCCAGAGTGGTCACTTAATGCAAAGGAAACTGGGACAAGCTCCGCCTGAGTGGGCCACCAGGCTGAAGTACAAAAGAGAATAGTAACATTTCAGAGCACACTACATGACATACCAGGAACTCTCTGCAGCAGTTCATGAGCGTCATTGCCAATAATTCTCACTCCATCCGCTTCCTGTACCAAGTGCACTGCACTGTCCATCTGATATGTGGCACGTGTCAAGGTAATATTGTGTATATTTACTGAGCAATCTATTTTAAGTCACAAAAGAAGCCCAGGACTGCATTGATTCCCTTCACTATGCTCTGCAATTAATTTTGTCTAAGAAACTTTTACCATTTCATCCAAAATGAAAAGCAATAGCTTGGTCATCCACATTTTTCTGCTCTTAAGATTGTTGACTTGCATTAACTTTGAGTTCTCCCTGGTTCTTTGCAATGCTAACCTCTGTTCTGATTGGTTGTAATGACCAGGAAGCTTTGATTTTACAAAATTTGATCAAAAAGCTCTGTAATTCTAAATAAGCAGACCCAACATTTGTGTAAGCTGTGCAGAATTCGTGTAGACATTCTCTGATCTGTGTAGTTAAGTATTTCATGACAGAATGAACCTTAAAACTCCCAGAATCTCAGAGTTAATTGATGAACTAATAATGGTTCACTGAGGCAAGCATTTTAAATATCATTACTTGTCAGTGCAATTAACAAGGTATTAAAATCATGTGAAAAAATAGGAACATAGTACTAATCATTTAAAACAGTAAAAGGGTGAAAGCCTAAAGTTTTTAATTTAATCACATCCATCTGGAGGGACTGCACCTGTTAGCAATATTGTCTTGGTGTTTAGAAACATCACTTGTTTAAGGATATCTAACAGTGTCTTTTGTTGGTCCAACCACATCTAAGTAATCATCCCAATAACATATGACTGCACCCATTGCACACCTGTGAGGTACAAAAGTTATGTTAAACATATGACTTCACCCATTGCACACCTGTGAGGTACAAAAGTTATGTTAAACATATGACTTCACCCATTGCACACCTGTGAGGTACAAAAACCGTCGATCAGAGTCACCTAGCCTATTCCAGGCATTACCATTTTTGACCCAACCAAAACCTCCTTCACTATTTCAATCTGCTGCTAATGTTGTGCCATTGACTATTTTGCTTAATTTAACCTGGATCCTGCAATCTGCAACAAAATTGTTGACACAATGATCTTTTCAACCCATTATTACTTCAATTTTATCTCTTTTGCCCATGATGTTAAGTTAACCATTTTGCCCCCTCTCCTCCCCCCCCCAAAAAATCAATGTTTTATTGTGATTCCATGAACTTTTAGCTTTTAATTTTTGTGGTTCCATGAACTTTTAACCATGCTGTTCTCTATAAATTTCCTTGGATGCAGACAAGGAGAATTTGTTTCACAATCAAGAGCTTGTTTAGTTGGTGATCATTTCCTTTACTCTTGTGACAAAGGGTTAATGTCATCCCGTGGATAAATCTGTATCCAGAGGGTATTGCAGTACATTTTTTTAAACTCTTATCAGCTGGATAGTGATTCATCCATTGAATAGTGTTACCTCCCCCTTGAAAAACTGGGACCTTACAGACAACTAAATTAACACACCAAGTTTAATTAAGCAAAATGTCAATTCAGAAAATATCAAAACATCTGTACAAAGTTTCACTTCATTTTGAATTATCACATAGAACTCATTTACAAGTAACTCTTGTAATTTTGAGAGCAGAAACTTTGCTCAAAAGTTTACAAAAAACCAAGCTCAAAATTAACCACATTGGCAAAAATAAATTTGACCTGTTTTACTCTTGATCTCCAAGCAGAATGCATAGCCACAGCAATCTCCCCCCTCTCCCCTCCTATGCCCCCTTTTCCCTTCTTCCTCCCCCCCCCAAAAAAATTAAATTAACTATAACTAGGTTACTGGTAATATTGATTGTCAGATCAGGGTTATCTGGGGTTCGTATCTCCACAAATGATATATTTTATTCTACACTTATGACAAAATTAATGGTCCACAAGTTTTCTTTCATCCATTCAAAGTTATCTCTAAAAGTTAACTCCATGAAGTCACAACTGTATGAAAGTTATAAATTACCTTCTCATTCCACAACCTACCTACCTACGCTAGAAATTAAAATAATAATAATAATAATAATATAATAATAATAATATAATAATAATAATAATATACATTAATTGAGGCTCCCCCTTAGGGACTTTTCAGCCACAATGTAGACTAACTAAGAGCTTAAAAAAGTCCAAATATGTCAGACTGCCTACCATGCCAGCTGTTTGGGTCTTGAAAGACAACCAGTGTCGAACACACAGTACACTTTCTATTACAAAAAGAAAAGACACATATAGTTCAATAATGAGTCTGTCTACGAGCCTTGGTGGTTAATCTGAATAAACCTTCACACTTGATTCCCCACATCTGATTAGCAAATCCCTCTTTTGGCTGTTATAAATTATATTTCCTGGTAACACAGTCAAAAGGCCTTAAGTGTTTTATCAAGATGGGGAGTTCTACCTGAAGAATTTCTGTATTCTCATCTCATAATTGAGGCATAATGTATTGAAACCTTGAGAAGAAGTTACTTATTGATCACCTCTTGGAGTTATGGGGTAAAAGAGTAGTCAGTATGTCAAAAAAAAAAAAAAAAAAAAAAAAAAAAAACTTGCCTTTGTCATTCAGTTTTGTTATTTGTGATCCAAGTTGATTTACTCTGTCTTTTGATTTCCTCGTTCCTTCTTGGTAACTTAGCTTATCTTCTGTATTTTTTCACTTTCAACTTAAAGGTATTTTTATACATCGTGAAAACGCTAGTCTTGAAATCACCTTTTCAACTTGAACTTTTGAAAAAGTTAGCTGTTTGTTGTAGAAAGGGGGGAATTAAGTCTAACAACATCAATTAAAAATAGCTTGTTTTAAGTGAATGACTAAAAATTGCTTTTGCACAGCTTAGCATAATTTAAGGACAATCTCTCATTTGACCAATCCATCAATCAGTTTTTCAATCAAACAATCTTTCAATCAGTTAGTCAATCAATTAATCAATCATTATGTCAGTCACAAATTCAGAAACAAGCAAGAAAGATGCAAAACCTCCAAATTTGCAGATCCAATCCATAGCAAGCCAGTATCAGTGAACATTGCCAGGTATTCAAAGTTATATGATATTGCCATCTCTGTAATGGAATTTACTGGTCCTTCCTTGAAGTTCACAGTCTGAATGACAACAAAAAAAAGGGTATGCTGAGTGTCCAGTTTTTTCTTTCTTCCTAGTTCCATTTCTCAGAGATCCACCACTATTCAGCTCCACTTTGGCGAATAATTGTTAATTACCTGTTCAAAGTTTTCCTAGTTGTCAAACCATTTCCATACATCCAGACACACAAAGAAATAGAGAAGTTAGCTAAGGATAATTTTTGTATTTTTTTCTCCATCAATTTTGCCATAATTCAGATAATCTTTGCAGCAAAAAATGCTGAGGTTGCCATGCTAACAATCTGTACAAGGCATACTTCTAATGTTTTCCGAATTACATAAATTGACCCAAAAGGATGCAATTTGTGGTATATCCCCTGGTTAACTTCAAAATTGTAGACTGAAGTGAAAGGGGTGAAGCACGGAGTGACTTTTAAGGAAAAATCAACTTCTCCCTTTGTTCCATGATCAGAAGTCATTAACACCTTCCTAACCAGAAAAGGCATTTCATTTTAGTAGGAGGTGAATCGCTAAGAAGCCTCTAAGTGATGAACATAGCACTCCTATTTCTCCAACCTTGAAGCAAAAAATATGGAGCTCCAGCTGTTCTAGAGCTTTATTTCTGAAAAAAAAAAAAAAAATACATGTGTATCTATTAACCAACCTGTTTGTTACACTGACTTTTTTCTGTAAGATAGAGAAGATGATCGATTGCCACAAGTAAAGAAGAGCCTCTGTCATGAGGCATTATCACCCAGCTGCTTGGTGGGGCATCTAAACCTGAAAATTTTTTTCAAAAGTATACTTGAGGAAACTTGTATTGTCACTCCCAGATAATCAGAGTCACAATGTCACAAAGCAAATGATGGAGCTCCAAGCTGTAAAAGTTTTTGTCACTATAGAGAAGGAAGAAAAAAAAATTTTGGCACCTTATTGGTGACCACAGTCACCAGTTTGGCAACCTGGAATTAGCAGTCACATACATGTAGTAAGATACTATGATTTCTTTTTTAATCAAATATTTTTTATTTAAAATTGAAAACATTCCTACCAACGAAACAAACAACAACGACTTTTGTTATAAGCAGTACTTAAAATTGTAACAATTGCAACAAGAAGTACAGCAATACTAACCATATTAACATTACTTAAAACATTAATTTAAAAGCTCTTTCTTCATGGTTACAATGCTACCTCTTTTGCATTTTTTAGAAAGTTCTTTATTCCTATTATAATTATCCAATCATTGTTATCATTGCTATTATTATCTCTTAAGTGTACTCTTTACACAGATATCTTACCAACAAATAAAATATTATGATTTGTTACTTGTAGTTTATTTGTTAGTTAGAATGTAACTTCCTGTTGTAATTTGTCTAGAATTTTTAAATCTCTTTCTCTATAAATCTTTTTAATTTATAATATACGTATTACACACTGCCCGCCTCGACTAGCCTTTGCTAACTGCAGGCAGTGCATATTTTTTGTAATATTGTAATATATCATTAAACTTTCATTAAACTTTCAATGAGGCAAACATTCACAAGACTAAAATTGCAAAAAACTCCCCCTGTCTTTTCCTTTCTTTTTCTCTTTTATTTTTGGTGAGAAACAAATTTCTTTTATGGCTATGTACCATTATAAAACTTTATGTTGAAGAATGCTGAGCTTGGAGCCCTAGATGACCCGCTTACACACTACCACACTTAACTGAGAATGACAAAACAAATAATATCTGTTACCTGGAGGATCAAAAAAACGTCGACTACGGACCTCTTCCAGGTTGTTAACCACATAAAAGTGGTAGCTGCCAGTCAGTACTGCTATGCCTGTTCTTCCAGCAAAGTTGTAAATTTTACAATCAATAACCTTGGATTCCTTGGCATCCTACCAGCGGAATAGCAGGCTGTTACAATTATTTCACTTGCAAAATTTAAAGATAAGTTTTTAGTTATGGTCACTAGAGTGAATTTGGAAAAATAAAAAGCGGTTTTTCCTTTTAAATGGAAGTTCAAACACTCCGTGCATAATTAGGTGGAGTCTGACAATCTACCACCCAGTGAAGACATTTATTTATTTTTGTAGTAATTACAAAATTTGTGAGACATGCAGAAAAGAAATACTATTTTAAGATTCTCCAAAAATCTGTGATCAGGGAGAACAGACAGATACATGATGAATGAATGAATGAATGAACTTTCTCACACACAACTGGGAGCCATGCCAAGCCGACCATGCAGCCCCACCTTTATTATAATTATCAACACGATGAACCATTAGGGTTACAACACCAAAAAAAACAGCTGAAACTGAGCCTAGATACAGAAGATTGACATGCACGAATAACTGGAACTAAGGCACTACTTGAAATTCTATATCCCTAAAATCATATGGAGGGTGGGTGGGTGGGAAAGGTCAGGCAATGGCGGAAGGCAACAAAACAACTGAACCTTGAAACGCCATGTGACCTGGAGACCCCCCACACACTCAAACCCATTCTCCCAGCTGTGTGAGAAAAACGTTTTCCGCTTCTTTCGTCCCTCAGCCAGCGGAAAACCACACTTAATAATTACTCCTGTACAGGCTTTTTAGCAACTATTTATAATCATGGTAGACAATTTACAATCACAAATGAACAACTTAAAATAGGGTAATAAAAATAAGAAATATATATATAATTATGTCCAGTGGGTATCATACAAAGACTATTAATGAGCCCCTCTTAGGGAGTCCTTCAAAGAATGTTTCAGTGACCTTACTGAAGGCAAGTTCACTACTCAGGGAATTTAAAAGTGAAACTGCTCTATAGGCAAAGGTTCGTTGACTGTTCGCAGACTTATAAAAAGGGATCTAAAGTTTGTTGCTATGCTGCATGGCTCGATCATGTCCATGGTGGTGCGTTTTTCTAACCTGTTACACAAGTAGTTGGGTGCTAAATTATTGGCACACTTATAGGTCATAACTGTATCTCTAAGTTGTAGTGTCTGGCTCACTGCCAACCAGTTAAGTTGGTGCAATAGGGGAGTAACATGATCGTGCTTCCTGGAACCGGTGATGATCTTACAAGCAGAGTTTTGGATCAGTTGTAGTTTCTGATTGTATTCTGTGTAATGTACATTTGTATTCTGTGTAATGTACATTGCAGTTTAGACAAAAAGTAATAACTTTATTTTTGCATTTCCAACCTGTCCCATGGTTAAAGTTTTCTTGATCGCACCATGAATGTCATACACCAAGACGGTGCCATCATCAGCTACACACAGGAGATCTTCAGTGACTGACCAACCCATCTGAACAACTGAGCCAGCATCCCACTGAAAACAATAAGAACTTCAGAGCAGGATGGAAAACAATCAGCTCTAAGATACAGCAAACACCATCAAGACACATTGCTTCAAAAGACAAACATAAAAAGGAGTGGACTGTTAAGCCAAGACTAACTTTCTACTTTCAACCTATTTGATACAAGCCAAGAATGGCAAATGGGGAAAGTAATCAAAGTTTCTATGGACCTTATCACCTTTTTAATAAGCAAATGTAAAGGTTCTTGTTTACCTTGACAGAAGCAAGTTCCTTCCCAGCAGAGGAAAAAATATGAATAACTGGCTTGTTAATGGATGATCCTTGGACTCGTACAAAATGTTTATCTGCTCTCATCAGAGCTGCAAGTGTTTAATATAACATGAAAATAATTACTGAGTCCATTCTGTTTGGAGTTGAGATAGACTCTACGATCTACAGTCTGCAAAAGATAACTGGCAAGCAACTGAGCTGAGTACATACAGGAAAGGAAAGATATGTTGAGTCTCTACTCCCATCAAGAGGCCCATCCAGCCAGAGGTTATCCTGGTTTCCAGGGATTTCATTTATTTCAGAAGTAGGTATAAATTAAAATACAAGTAAATAGGTGGAAGACAGTTCAATGGCAATTGAGGCAGATTGTTAAGAGTTTGATGGTTTAGTGGCAGGTGATTTGTAGTCTAAACAGAATGCAGGGTTGTCAGAACAAATTCAACAAACACTGCCTTGCCACACTTGACTGATCACAACTGATCATGACTAACTCTCTTCACTTGTGAAAACTACTTAAAACTTCGCTTAACCTATCCTACTTATAAACTTGCACGATAAAATTCTAGAACTTTCTAAAAAGGTCTAATTATAGCAGCATTACAAAATATACTGCTTTTAGAAATGATTACATAATATCCTAAGGTAAACAAGCCATGACCTTTCACGAAGTTTCCAGAAGGTCACGCATGTCACGCAACACTATTTTTCGTAACACAGATATATCATCAGTCTCTCTCTTCTGTCCATTCAACATGAAGTACAGTGATGCGATTGTGTTGTTGATTGAATTGTTAAAACTCCTCACAAAAATCACCCAACAACCAAAAAGGTGACAAAACATCAACGAACAAACACCTTTATTAATGACTGCCATTGAATGTTTTCCAAAAAACATGCAAAAACCAGGAAGTGGAATGGCGATAGTAGCCCGCTCTGTTGTTGAGAATAGCTGCCAGAATTCATGGGTTGCCGGCTTCCAATGAAATCCCTGGGTTTCCAGAACAAGAGGTATTAGCCTATAAGTATTACTACTTTCCTTGGATGGGATGCCAGTCCATTCACAAGCTAATGCCCCAGGATTTCATCAGACTTCCCTAAGAACTCACTTGTATTAATTTATACTCCTGGCTGGAGAGAGCCAGTAAGGAATTGAAGTAAACTGTTTTGTCCAAGAACACAACACAATAAATGGGTCAGCTCTCAAAGCCAGACCTTTCAACCTGGAGCTGGGTGCTGCGACCCTAAAGATCACCGTATCTTCAAGGTATATAGGGTAGAATTACATACTTGAATAAAATCTCAAGTCCTGGTTATCTAACAAAGCAAAGTATTTTTAGCATAGAATTGCTGGTTGAAAAGGAGGCTAAGTGATATTGTTTTGCAGCTCTTGTTTCATACTCAGGATAAAAACAAATGAAATTATAACTGTTTCTTTCTTCCTTTAGTTATTTTTATTTAATTATGCAATTCCAGGAAAATAAATTCCTTGACCTGAGGGAATTCTGCTTTAACCCATTGACGTCCAGTGCGCCCTCATGCGCCCGGAAATAAAACCCCTCTGAAAATCCAGTGCGCCCTCATGCGCCCTGTCAGATATGACTCGTTTTTATTGGCTGTAGCTAAGAAACCGTAGTCCCCTGGGTATTGAAATATAACTGAACGTGACCTGCATAAATTAACCTTTCATTTGATGTTATGTTTTTCATTCAGCGATTCGTGTGTGATTTTTAGCGAATTTTTGAAAATAGCATTCAGTATTTTAGCGTGGCTTCTCGCGGATTTGATGATACTTCGCGTTCTTCCGATGAAGAAGAAGAAATCTTTCCTGGTTTTTCTCTCTCGAAGTGGCTGAAAATCGACAGGAACGGCAGAGAAGGCTACAAGAAAAATCTGCGTGATGTTGATGGAGAAATCGGGTAGATCTTTGATTTCGGCAAGCGCTAAGGGGGAACAAACTCCGATGTCCATATTTTTGCTAGCAAAGAAGAAGAAGACGATGAAGTAGATAGCGACAACGAAGATATACCTTTGGGGTTCAATGGTCAAACACATTGAGTGAAATTGACATCGAAGAGTTTACCATAATTTCCTCATGGCCCAACGAAAGATCTGGGCGAGGGTGCAACATCGAAAGATTTCCTTAATCTTTTCATCGACGATGGGAGAAAGCAAAGTGATAGACGCGCCTTCGAAACATATGCTTGTGAGCAATGCGGCGTTGCATTATGTCAGCAAATGCGTGGCGAACTCTCCTGCTTTTCAAAATAGCACGAAGGAAATTAACTCTTAAAAAACACTTAACCTTTGATCTTAAATTGTACCTTGTTTTTTTTCGTTCTTTGGAGCGCTGTATTAGGCCGTAAAGCCCAATTTCATTTCACCTTCACTTTGCAAGTCGTGAACTGGTCAAAGATAAAAACAACTTTCTTTGTTTGGTATAATCTAAGCTTTGTTCGTAGTCTCTAACTGAAAGGGTTCTATTCAATCGATAGTTATTTCATTCTTCAATACTTCCATAGACAATTTACTGCCAGGTCTGTGAAGGCTTAACTAGTAACTTCTACTTTTTTTTACCTCGTGACGTTCACTGATGTCAGCACTGGCGGTAAATTCAAATTTGATCTGTGCAAGAAAACTTACGAATTTCACTCTCTTACCCGTGAGATGGCCTGTTTTAATGCAAAATGTTTTTGACTAATTCTTTTTGTTTGCATTTCTGCTGAGTTAAGAGCAGCAATTGAGACTTACTGTGGTTTTAAGATGTTTTCATTTTCTTGTACATAGTAGGTAGGACAGCGATGGTCACTTTGTTTACTTGATGTCCATACTTTAATATTTTTTTTAAAAAAGCATAACATACATCTTCAGTATTTAAGCAGTTTAAGTAATTCTTTATTGTATTGGCAATCATGTTTTAAAGTTTCACTGCTGAAGAGTAAAACCAAGACATAAAATGGTAAATTTGTTTGGACCATGTGGTTTTTTTTAATTGGACAGCCATTTTGTCTGGATTTTCAGGGGTGGTCTGGGCTGAGGGCTTTGGACCTTAATGGGTTAAACTGCACTTTATAACCAATATCACACTCATTGCTTTGCAGTCCATGTGATATAGGTTTTTGCGTGCAATTTAGCCCAGAATTCCCTTGTCAGGGAATGAATTCTGTTATAGATATTACACTAAACTTGCTCTGAGTGTGTCACCCTTCAGATAATAATGATCATTTATGACAGGTATGTGGCCATCAAATGAAAGAAGGTAACTTAACATGGAGTGGTCATTTTTACCTACCTATTGGACCTCCAAACGGTGCAGCACTTACAATAAACTTGGAAAGATCCACAGTTTCTTGCCAGGCCATGCTATATAGCTCAATTTTTCTGCAGACAACAAAATAAAGGAAATGTAGTTTTAAACCTTTAAGTAACTGATATCATATACAACGTACAAGCTAGCAGCTGCAGAGTGGGCTTGTAAAGCAGGTTACAAATTCAAATTATAACATTATCAACAAAAAGTGTATTTCTTGCATTATTTTCTTTTCAAAATATGTTCATGTGAGGAATCAGTTGAAGTTGAAGGATTGCTCAACTTCATCCATTCACAAACAACAGTGTTGTAATGGAGGAAATAAAGAATTGGAGGAACCACATAATGAAAGACTCATTACCAAGTTATGGAAGGGCTGGCTAACTAACAGTAGAAATTGAAATTTTTACATATCATGAAAGATCACCGATTATAGGAGATTCTGGGATGCATAGGGAAAGAAAACATTTCCAATTTTCCTGATTAATTTTGTTGCCGACCATTCCAGAGAGTCAGGGATCTCTACAACTTTGGGTTTTCATCTTTCCGAAAAGTCTGGGACCATCACAAGGCTGTGCTCTAAGGAAAATTGAATGG
The DNA here is from genome assembly GCF_964205215.1 of Stylophora pistillata. NCBI lineage: Eukaryota > Metazoa > Cnidaria > Anthozoa > Scleractinia > Pocilloporidae > Stylophora > Stylophora pistillata. The sequence goes on from NC_142530.1 coordinate 18,044,144, forward strand.
AGCCTAGTGGTCCGAAACTGTGAAATCCAGGGTGCCCAGCATATGCTTTGTATGAATAAACTAAAATTCCTGAGTTGCCCAAGAGCAAAAGTAAGGTGCCAGGGGCCACCGGGTGCTGCTAGACCACAGCCTTGCATCAAGAAAAAGTGAAATTGCCAATTGTCTGGGAGTTTCCCAACATATGAAAATCAGGCTTAAGCCAAAATAGTACTGTCCAAACTCTCTGCAGAGTTCTCTATGGCTAAATGTTACAACATCATGATCAGTGCATGGACTTTGTAGGTCTGAGGTTTGATTCCTCATTGGGACCCCTATTTTTTTTTTTTGACCAAGTACCTGTATATGAAAAGAGAAATGACATACTTCTTTGAAATCTGTTCTGCTAAAGGATCACTAATTTGATTGATATGTGGTACATTAATTGGTTATTGGGTTGAATGAATGACAGACAAGCTTGGGCATGACTTACATGCCTGTGAGCCTCAACTCCTGAGGATGATTGGTATCTAATTTCTCCATGCAGTACTGTATCACTCCTCAATCAAGCAAAGTGGTCAGGAGAATTAAAAAATGATCATCACCTTATGAGGCTCTTGCTCGTTAAATAAATTCAGCACCTTATTTGGGAAATGTATATAGAACATTATGGAGATTATGCATAGTACTGATCACAAGCTCACAACTAGAAAAACGGATGTGACTCTTACAGTGTTGTGCAACATTTTATATTTATGAAGGTTTGTATGGGATGGTATCAGTTTGCCTTAAAAGAGAGAAAAAAATGTCTTGTTTTGAAATAAAATGGACTTGCCTTATTGCCTTGTTGTTTTCTTTGTTGATTACCAGCATCTCAGGCCATTTTGAAGCATTTTCGGCGAGTTAGCGCTATTTTGGTGTTCAACTGCTAAAAAAAAAAAAAAGGCCGGAAACCTATTTTAGAAGTGTCTATCGCCAGAAGCGAATAATTCCGTAAAAAAATTACCACCAGTCTCGATTCCTCCAGAAAATCAAAGCAGAGATGTTGCAGTTCTATTTCCATTCACTTGATTCCTAATTCCTCTCACAGATCTTTCACTAGCGATGCTTTTATCTCCAGATCGATTGGCTTTCCAATTTCGAATTTGGCTCCTTGAAACAGTTGTGGACCCGTTTGCCGATCGCACAGTATGTTGGGTAACAAAAATAAGCCCGGCGAGGGTAGCCAGCAGCCTGCCGACCAGGGGAGCTAACTAGTTTGTTTGTCGACTGCAGGCCGCTGGCCACCCTTGCCGGGCTTATTTTTTTACCTAACATACTGTGCGATAGAGAACGGGTCCACAACTGTTTCAATGAGCCAAATTCAAAATTGAAAAGCCGATCAATCTGGGGATAAAAGCATCGCTAGGGAAAGATCTGTGGGAGGAATTAGGAATCGAGTGAATGGAAATGGAACTGCAACATCTCTGCTTTGATTTTCTGGAGGAATCGAGACTGGTAGTAATTTTTTGGTGGAACTATTTACTTCGGGCGACGGACACTTCTAAAATAGGTTTCTGGCCTTGTCTTTTTTTTAGCAGTTGAACACCAAAATAGCGCTAACTTGCCGAAAACGCTTCAAAATGGCCAGAGACATTGGTAATCAACAAAGAAAACAACAAGGCAATGAGTCCATTTTAAAAACAAGGCATTTTTTTCTCTCTTTTAGGGCAAACCGATAACATCCCATACAAACCTTTGTAAATATCAAACGTTGTGCAACACTGTAAAGCCCCGTCTACACGAGCAATTAATTTTTTTAAGTGGCAAATGTATGTGGCAATTTTTATTTGCCCGTGTAGATGGCTGGACAAATATTTGTTGTTAATTTGTGTCAGTAATAATTTTGCACAGCAGAGATGCTCATGGAAAGGAAAAAAGCAAGATGGCAAAAGTCAGAGGACGTGCCAGACGTGTTGCAGCTTTAGGCGCGTTTGTCACATTTTATGTGGCGTCTCATCTACACGGACAATTTTTTTATGTGGCAATTTTTATTTGCCACATAAAAACTAACGCGCCAGCTTTTCAGCAAATGCAGTTGTCACATAGAAATTGGTAATTTTTCATCATCTACACGGGCAAATAAAAATTGCCACAAAAATTGCCATATAAAAATTGCTCGTCTAGAGTCACGGGGCTTAAGAGTCACGTCCGTTTTTCTTGTAGTGAGCTTGGGCTGCCTGTGTACTGATGTTAGGGTATAAACTTAAGATTTAATGATGAGACATAATTATCATTCCGATTCATTTCGCTTTATGAGACTTCCAATTAAAACAAATAATTTTATAGAATTATTGTACGGACTACAAAATTACATGCAGTGAGCATATAGATTGCAGGGTCAAAAACGAAAGTCGAAGAACATTTGGATAAAACTCACCTATAATACACCTTTCCGAGGGGGTTCCAGTCTACCGTAACGTGGGCCATCTTCCTTTGTAATCTATTTAAACGCCCCGGCGACCCTAATTTTCTTTTACGTGTTTACATGGTGTAGTAGTTGGGTAAATTTAAAACACACGACCTTCTTCTCTGCGCGGTCTGCGCGGTCACCATATTGTCTTTACAGGCCCGCACTGCTTTTATCCAGTGCTCATTCATAACTAACTATGTAAATGTTGAGTATCCCAGACATCATTTCGGGTCATACAAATTCAAGATGGCGGTTCCGAAAGCGAAAGGCTATCGTCCCAGATGCTTTTTCGATGTTGAAATTAACGGCTCGCTAGGTAAAAAAGATACTAATAGTTTATTACAAATACAACTTAAGCCTCAAGTGTTAATCGCTAGCTATTATTTTGTACGAGTGATAGATTTTGGTTGCAAACGCGGTCTCCAATGTGTACATCCATCGCTTACTTGATACTTTTCTGAAATTGTTTTTTCAATGTGTAGACTAAACAATTTCGTGTTGTAATTGTCTTCCATTTTCACGATGACCTGAATAGTGTTTTGTGTTGCTTTTTCAAGTTTTGGGGCTTTGATCACAAATTGATCGTGTTTCGAAACATTTCAACAGTCGGAGAATGTTACAATTACTAGCTTCCATTAAAACCCTTTGTTCAAACTTAGCGCGTTATTGAGTAACGCATATAGAAAGGAGGGGTTATGCATGGTAAATGGAGAAATTGGCAAGATAATAAAGGGGTCTCTGGTTTCTTCACTTCTTAAATGAATTCGTGAAGAGTTTCAGGTGCATCAAGAAGTTATTCTAGACACTAGATCTTCTTTTGCACTGCCTGCCTTTCACCTAAGATTTAAGATGCCATTTTGATGTTACAGACTAAATAATGATGCAGTCATACTTGTTAAATGAGATTGACACATGAACCGATTCCTCCGTGGGTAACCATGGGGGGGGGGGGGGGGGAGGGAGCACAAACTCCCTTCTTACCCCAATTTTTTCAGTATCTTTAAGCATATCACTCTAAAATCAGAAAACTTTGCTGATTGTTGGGAACTTTTGAAGTCCTTTTGATGAATTTTCCTTATTGGTTAAATGTCACAAGTGGAAAAAATTTATGGAAGTGTCTTCTGTTACATGCATGAGAGCCTTGCAAAACTTTTTCCTGGTGTTTTTAGCAGTTTCCTGCAATGTTCAAAGTTGCCTTCAACTTAAAAAAAATACTATTCTGTTTTAAGGGTTAGAAAAGCACCCAAGAGATAGAACTGCAAAAAAAGAAAACACTTGAATTATTTCTTCTTAGAACTAAAAAACTTAAGATAGATTTGACATGTCTATCTTGATGAAAATTGGGCCAACTTTTTCACTTTCAGATTTAATGTTTGCAAATAATCAGCCAGTGGTATTTTCGATGTATAATCTCAAAACTTTTGAAGAAATTAATTTGTTTTAACCACAGTTTCAATGCAAATCATCTCCTTGAGGGAAAAATTTGAACTGTTATCATTATCTTTATGCATGAGATCTATTAAATGAGACGTTTTTCCTTTCTAGTTGGCAGGGTAATTTTTGAACTATTTGCTGATATTTGCCCAAAAACTTGTGATAATTTCAGAGCATTATGTACAGGTGAGATAAAACTTTGTAACAGTAAGCTACGTGTAAGTGATGATAATAATACTTTTTTTTTAAATCCCAATAAGTTCATGTTGTATTTAGCAGTAAATCCATCTTCAACCCTCTCACTCCATGGATGTGAATGCAAATCATTGTGACTGTCTGCTATAGACCACTTAATTAATTAGTGGGCACAATTAGTACTCATTTTTTATTAGAGACGGCAGAATTAAGCCACCAGGGTCTTAGGCCTTTCTTTGTTCCAAGCTTAAAGAATTGCTTGGTGTGGTGTACTAACCATTTGTAAGCTTGTCATGTTGTATTTGCTATTAATATTTATGAATTTAACTGTTTACACCTTAACATCAATATGCAAGTTCCTGCTACTCTTCTCTATATAATTCTTTTCTATAGTACACTTACAAGGGGACTTTGTTTAACAATCAAGAGGTTCTTATTTAACAATCAAGAGGTTCTTGACCTTTATAGTTGATTCAAGGGGTGATACTGTTGGAGGAAATTAGATCCCTTTCTCTTTTAAGGTGTTAAGGGTCAAGTACATAAATATTTTTATATCTTATTAACCAAGCGCGAGGGCCGCACTGGGAGAATATCGGCCCAAGGTCTTGACAGTATGGACCGAGCACGGCAAGGTCCGTACAAAAAAGACAGAGGGCCGATATTCTTCCAGTATGGTCCCGAGCAAGCTTGGTCAATAAGAGATTTATTATACGACTGAAGTTCAAAGGGACACAAGTGCGGTATCATTCGGGACCATTCGGGACAGTGCCCTGTCCAATACTGAGAGAATATTGACCAGCAATAGAGCATTTTGATTTGGATATATCAACAAAGTTGAAATGGTAAATTGGCCACCGTAATGATTACAAAAGCTGATGTTTCAAGCGTTAGCCCTTCGTCGGAGCTAAATTATTTCGTTACTCCCACCGACGCAGCCCCAAACAGTTTCTTTCGAAACTATCAGCATTTATTCAATAGAGCATTTTGATTGGTTGATTTTAGTTATTGGCCCTCTGACTGACCGAGTCGTGTAATAAATTTTCATATTCTTTATTTACTTCATATAATCACAAAACTTGTTATTTCTAGGAGAAAATGGGCTAAGCAAGGTTTCTGGGAAAACTTTACACTACAAAGGGTCACCATTTCACCGGGTTATTAAGAATTTTATGGTCCAAGGAGGAGATTTCACCAAAGGTGGGTTTAGAAACATGCATGCATATCACTGGTCTTTGTAATGTCATGGTGATACTAATGGAAACCTCTACTGCTGGATTGCCATTGAATCATGGAAATATTTGGTAAAGCCAATTAACATTAATGTTTTTTTTTTTATCAATGATTAAAATAAATGTAACTAAGCTGTTTTAAAATTTGAACAACCAATTTTTTGGTAACAAACTTTTTTTTCATATGTAACTCAGTAGGGGCTGTTGAATATTTCCTTTTAGGTAATGGAACAGGAGGGGAATCTATTTATGGAGGAATGTTTGATGGTTAGTACTCATGTATGTAACAAACGTAATGCTTCTTGATCAAGTACATATTTCTTATTAGACATTTTGCTGTGTAGAATCGCTGAGTATTTTTACAAGTTGTGCCGTATTTTGATGAGCCCATACGGTGAGTTAAAATACAAATAACAAGTAAAAAGACTCAGCAATACTACACAACAAAACATCTAATAAGTTATTTATTATCCAACACGCTAAACTGTTATTTCAGTGCGGGCGAATTTCGCGGACATTTATTTACGGAGGGTGTGTGACGGAAGTATGTAGAATTGGCACGTAGTCGTGTTGCTGTTTCTTTTGTCTTCAATAAATGAAGAAATTTCCAGGTCATCTAGCTGTTTTTCTTCGTTCGATTCATCTAATAAACTTGGATGTATATTTTCCAGCCATTCTGACTCTTCATCGTCAGAAGTATGATCCAAATTGTCCGCCATTTTTTTTTTGTAACTACAATTCAATTCTTTGCTTGCGCCATGCGAGAAAACTTGTTTAACGGGTACTCTACAGTACAAATACCGCATTGATATTTGTACTTGTCTGTGGCGGTATTTGTACTCTACGAAGTGTAGTTGGATAGCTGTACTTGTATTTGAATCACTTGAAGTGACAATAACAATGGAAGGCAATGGTTTGCTAAGTTAATGGTTCGCTAAGTTAATGGTTCGTTAAGTTGATTCGTAATAAACCCGTGATGATAAATAAGATACAATGAATATATGAAAGTTCATATATTTTGAACTGCGGTTATAGAAAGGTATGATGGACGATCCTTGCAGTAGAGAGTGCTATTTATGCAATAGCGAGAATCAGACCTGAAAAAAGGTCTGATTTTCGCTATGGCATAAATAGTGCTCTCTACTGCAAGGATCGTGCATCATACATAAGACACTATATTCTTGTAAACTGTTGCATGTTTGTCTATACCTTTACTTATAAATTATTTTTTGTATTTTTAAATTTTATCCTGTATTTTCAGCTTTCAAGATGTCTTGTATTCTTAACTATTGTAATTTTCTTACTCCAGGGCCCCTCTGGATATCAGCCTCGCTGCTGAATGGGCCACCCTGGCTAAATAAAGTGTACCTACCTACCTACCTATCCTTAAGATCCAAATACATGTATCAATTCTCTGCACCATGTTTCATACATCTGTTATTATAATTTTAGCTCTGAGAATTTATTATGTTAAATCAAGCAACATCCCCTTTTTGATACATGTATGCATGGTATTCATTCTCCTAAGATCAAATACAAAAATTAGTCCTAATTGAAATTACTGTGTTACATTCTTTTTTTGTATTAGGTTTAAATGCTTTTTCTTTTGTTGTGTATGGCAGATGAATCTTTTGAAGCTAAGCATGATAGGGCAATGTTGTTATCAATGGCTAACAGGGGCCCTAATACCAATGGATCACAATTCTTCATGTGAGTAAAACAAAGAAATCTTGATTACCCAGTAATTTTACTTTTAAGCTCCTTTCAGCATATTGAATAGTAGCCAATTAAAGAGTAAGAGGCACAATCACAAGCAGCAGGCTTTTTGTATATGGACCATAAATAATCACTGCAAAATATTTATATATTTGTTACTGGATTTGGAAAATTAAGTTATATTGTTAGCAAAACACCTCAGTTTACCAACTGAAGATATAAATTTCTTGAGACAAACATAAATAATCAAAGAAAATGTTTGTTTATTCTGTCCGTTTGTTTGACTCTAAAATCCAAAAGCATTAAAGTGCCAATGAAGTAAAAATTTTTTTTGCCCTGTTTGTTTGCTTATGTCTTGATGAACACAGCTAAGCGATTTTGACTGACCAAAAGAACTTTCTTGTATTATTTTTTGAACCTCAAAGTTTGGATTTTGCAATCTGAAATGGGTCCATTTTGCGCGCCGTCAAATCTCATCTTACAAAGGAAGTGACGTAGTTGGTGGTTCTGAAGATGACAAACAAAAGCTTAAACAAAGCGCCAGAACCACCAACTACGTCATCAGAGCCAAACTCATTCCCAGTTTCCGGAGACACCGATAACGTCTAATTTAGGGACTTTGAGCCACCAAAAAGCCGATTTAAATTTCTTTTCTTGAAATTTCTTTTGTCATTCCTTAATAAGGACATAATAAGCTACAAAATTATGCAAAAAAAATTTTTACTTCATAGGCACTTTAAAATGATTGTAACATTTAATTCAATAATAATGATACTGAGTACTCAAAAATTTTACATGTTTCCTTTCTTATTCCATAGAACCACTCAACCCACTCCTCATCTGGATGGGTAAGTGTTTAAAGTCTATTGTTAATTACTTGTAGGTGTTAATGCAGTTGTATAATTATATTGTATATTGTGTCTGAATGTACTGTACCATTATCCTAATTCTGATAAATATGTGGTACATAATCAATCAAAATGAAGAACACCAGTATTCCTACTTTTCTTGCACAATATCCTATTGTTGACAATTTTCTTTTTTTCCTTTTGCCTTTCTGCTTGAAAATGTGTTGATATTGCATGGAAAATTCTGCTTTAATCTTAATTTTCACTTAATGGGTAGGAATAAAGTGCAAATTAACACTTGGTTCATATGTCAGCGTGTGTTCATCGAGATATGAAGCACGTGGGAAGTTTGGAGAGCACGAAAGATGCATAAGAGTTGCTCGAGGCATAGCCGAGAGCAACTCCAGCTTCTTGAGTGCTCTCCGAACTTCCCAAGTGCTTCATATCTCAATGAACGCACAGCTGACATATGAATCAATTGTTTTATAACATTTTCAATGCAGTAGTTTATTTATAAAGGGCAGAAATTCCCTCTCCTACGCTTCAATTTGTTGTTTATTTATTTTGTTTTGCGAAAGTATTTCGGTATGCTTCAATGATCTTGTCTCAGATTGGTCAAAAACTGACAGATGCATTCATGCATGGAAATAAAGTTAGAGTTGCGAAACGAGATGAAACCGGAGTTGATTGTTTTGTTTTCCCTTTCTCTGGGTTCTTTCTTGGGAGTTAAAAAATCCATTCCCAAAGAAAAAGTAGGCAGATCTTCATCAGCTTGTTCGCTTGTTGCCATGTCTAGTTTAACTTTTTTGCAGAAGTTTTTTCCATTTTTTCAATGAAAAATGCTGAAGTCACTCACAAGAAAAAGAATTTTTTCGCAAGGCATTTGTTTGCCGACATCACCAGTGTGCACAATGGAAAATTGAAGCACACTTGGGCTATTGAATTTGATTGCAGGAATTTACAAGCTATGTTATAACAACAAATAAAGTAAAGGGAATGTTTTTCAAGCTAATTTGCAACTGTGGTTCTGAATCAAATTGTTTTATCATCTTAATATCTCAGCTAGTACACCTGCGTTAATGGGTCAACTTAGCAGGTGGTTTTTCAGCATATGGCCTGCTAAATTCAAAAGTTTTTTTGAACTGAAATCTTCCCTTCTGCAGCATTGTTGCTAGGTGCTGGCTTCCTGTCAAACTCACCAGATGAAAAAGCAGTGATTGCTGGCTGGCAATTGCTTGGTAACGCACAACAGGCATTTCTGAGGTTACACACTTACAATTGTTCACGGCCTTTAGCTGCCCTGCTTGAAATGTCAGCTGGCAGCAATATTTCTTAGCCACAACCCTGCTTCTGTTTGAACCCAGAGATATATTAATAAATATCTGAACAACCCTGTTTTCTCTGTAATCTAATTTTTTTCTGCTTGGATTTATGGCGATAAGTGGTGAAAAAACTTCTTCATTCGCTCTGACGAAGGGCTAACGCTCGAAACGTCAACTTTAGTAATCGTTATGGTGGCCAATTTACCATTTCAACTTTGTTGATATATCCAAATTATTTCATTACCCCCACCAACGCAGCCCCAAACAGTTTCTTTAGAAACTATCAGCCTTTATTCATAAATAAGAATTAAACTTCCCAAAGCTAAATTTGTTGTTTATGTAATTAGGGCTTGGAATCATACTTTCATCTTTAATTGTTGTCTTGAAGGATCCATGTGGTATTTGGCCATGTACTTCAAGGACATGAGGTGGTATCAGAAATTGAGAATCAAAAAGTTGATGACAAAAGTCGTCCCCAAGTTGATGTTAAAATCGCCAACTGTGGAGAGCTTATTCCAAAAGCAAAGGCTAAAGGTACAGAAAGACCCTCATAATTCCCTCTACTTAGAATTCTAGTTCTTATTTGTTAGGAAAATGCAAACTTTCAGGCTGGAAAGGATAATTCAGTATAAGAGTATGCAGGTTTTCTTCTATGAACATGTAGGTATGTCATCTCATTATAGGATCTCTTTGAGGATTTCTCACACAAATCAAAAGCGTTTCAATTACTTTTTTGCCAAAGTTGTTTATTCTTTTTTAAGCAAATAATCACTCTGTGTAAATGGTACAGTATTTTTTCCAGAACTTGCTGAGGAATATGAGCCATCAAATAAGCTTCTCATTACCCAGCATTATTAACAAATATTCAATGCGCAAGTAGAATAGTTTCCATAGGAAAAGTGGAAGTTAATTTTGTGAAATATTAAAAAGAAGATTCTCTTCAAAGCCTTAGTAGTGAAGAGTAAGTGTTTAACAGTCAGTATCAATTTAAATGGAGGAAAAGAAGCACACTCCATGTAGTTACTTTTCTGAATTCTGAAACACTGCCTAGGTCACTTATGTTGTATTTTTAGGCAAGACACCTTTATTTTCACAAATAATTTAGATATATCAACTAAGTTGAAGTGGTAAATTGACCACCGTAACGACTACAAAAGCTGACGTTTCGAGCGCTAGCCCTTCGTCGGAGGGGTAACCATTTAGCCCTTCGTCGGAGGGCTACCATTTCAACTTTGTTGATATATCCAAATTATTTCGTTACCCCCACCGACGCAGCCCTAAACAGTTTATTTAGAAACTATCAGCCTTTATTTATTTTCACAATGCTACCATCAAGCTAGAAGAATTCTTGTAAATGTGTACCAATGAATCGTCAGGGAAACCTGACAAAATGATCCATATGGGGAGGGGGGAAGGAGCTGCTATTCTGCTATGGGATCCACCCTTGGGAAGAAGGAATCTTTTTGCACCAAGCTGATCAAAATCTGAACTTTACCAGTCCAGATTTAGATGCAACAGCAATGTAGGGATCCAATTTTAGCCCTCTTGATGTAATGCTAAGTAGACCAGAAAATGCCTTGGTGGCTTCTCTGAGAATATTATGTAATTCAGATCACGCAGGGTTACCCAATCAAGCTCCTTTCTTACATAGTCATCCACTCCCATTCATACATACATAGGTTAATTGACCACTCCCCATAGGGGCTTTATAGGGCCAACACCCACCCATCCCACCCAGGGGAGGACGTCCATCACACAGTAATCTCGTTCGTGGGAAATTAACGTCTCCTACCCCTAACCCTGCCAGGAGAGGGGGCCTACGGTTTATTCGTCCTTATCCAAGAAGACTAGATTATCTATCCATTTCTTGATTATAGAAAGGTAGCAAATTCTCCTCACTTATTTTAAGACCATGAGTATTGGTCCGGCCGGGGCTCGATCCCTCGACTTCACGCACAACACAATCCGGCGCTCTAACCAATTGAGCTAACCGGGAGGCGGTCATCCTATCATTTTTTTTAAAAATTAATTCCATCATTCAATCCATTCATCATCCTGTCTTTTTATTAAAAAGTTTTTGTTTTCACTTTTTCTTTCAAGCTATGGCGAAAAAAGCCGAGAAGAAAAAAAAGAAAAGGAAAGAGTCCAGCACAGCTTCTGAGTCCAGTTCAGAGTCTGATACTGATTCAGAGGGTGAGTCCTCATCTGATGAGAAACGAAAGAAAAAACGGTCAAAGAAGAAAAAGAAAGAAAAGCGGAAAGATTCTGCTAAAAAAAAGGGAAAAAAAAATAAGGCAAAGGATAAGAAAATGAAGGAAATGAAAGATGGGTAAGTTATCTTTCCATTTGTGACTTCATTTTTATTGCAAAGTACGTTGCACCTTGAGACATTTTCATAATATTCTCCGTGGAAACAATATAGGAATGTGTGTATAATATAGCTTTGAAAGCCTGGTACGTGGACAAAAGCTTTGTAATGGATGCCTTTTCCCCTCTATTCATAGAACGTAAAAGAGAAAATTTTGCAAAGTCAACCTCTGCCTCTTCATTTCTACTATACCATACTAAGGATTTTCCGTACAGTGTTTCTTTTGAATTCATAAATTATCATCATTGTTAATTTAATAATTGATATTGTTGCTGTTGTTTTATTTTTTTAACTCTTGATAAAACTGGATGCGCTTAACCATGCATATTTGATTCATTTTCAGTTCAGATAATGAGAAATCCCAGAAGAGCCCAGAGCCTTTTAGTACAGTAGCTGCAGATGAAATCCCGGATGTCCCTAACAACTCGTTCTTGTTTAGAAGAAGCCGCACTCCGAGTCCTGTTAGGGAAAAAAGGATTGCAGAAGGGAAAGACAGGTTGGTAAATGAAAAATATCTGGTAGATATTACTGGTACAGACCATCATCAAACCACTTTTACTACACTTTTACTAACTTTCGAAATTTCTATTCTTAGGAGAAGCAAGTCTCCGACAACAGAAAAAACGTCTCTTCGTAAGAGCAGGGTAGGTACCACGGGAAACGGTGCTTATTAAGGGCAGTTCATGTTGCTAAAGGTTATGCTGTTTAATTTGTCTTTTCAAAACGGCGTTACTGAGGGAGTCGAGAACAGCCTAAGGACAGTTAGGCTGAATTTAAATTATGATGACAATGCAGATTCGTTTTTACCGTCTCTTCAAGTCAAAAATCTCCTTTCTGGCGCATTAGTTTCTCTTAGTTATCTTGAGTATATCTCTGTTGATTCCTTTCCTTTCTAACGCCCGACTTTCACTCTTGTTTATGCGGTCGTAATTTTACCTTAATGATGTTGTTTGTTGGATAGCGAGTCAACCTTTTGATTCTCAGAAGAGATCAGTTGGTAAATTCTCTGTACGATTTTAATACGTATTTGGGTTGAAGGACGATGAGAATCAAGGAAAATGTTAACTGGGGATATTGTTCTGATTTTACGCTAAATTCTTAGGACATAGTACCACAGCAAGGTATGGCCATCGGCGGGGAGAATTTGCTTTCTATCTCTTGGTTTAACGGGTTTACATATTAGATTTTTTCTTGCTTTAAGTATGGCAAGTATGGTTTAGTGTGGTCAAGGTCTCAAAGAGGAAGAGTGTGGATTGGACCAAGTTGTTACGAATTATATTGCGTGATGATTTTAGACGGGATGTACGTTTCTTGTTCCCATGGCAATAAGTTTAAATTGGATTTTGTAATACTATTTTGAAGATGACTAGAATGTATGGCTTAATTTTTTGGGGAAACACTGAAAAGCTACTTGAAATAAAAATAAGCTCCATGTTTGACGTTTAAATCATAAATTTCAATGTAGGTTTCCCAGTCTGGAAGGATTCTTCGAGGCAGAGGAAACATGGTGAGGAGAAATATACAATGCTATTGATGTTTAATTCGGCAAGGGGTCAACGGAAAGCGACATTTTGTGTGGCACTTGGACGCTGCAAAGGAAAAAATGTCGGAATCTATAACTTATTTAGTCTTTGATCTACTGTTTTGTTCTCACAAGTACATTTAATCTGTAATTTGGTTTTCTTTTCATTCCTCAGCGATATCGCACACCTCCACCCTCCAATGAATCCAACAGTAGCGTGACACGAATAACTCCACCATGGAATCGTTCCCTTCAAAGGCGATCAAGGTCTCCTCCACGACGTGCGAGATCTCCACGCGGACGCTCAAGGTCCCCACGAGACTCGTCTAGATCTCCACGCAGAAGAGTTAGTCATCGCTCTAATTCTCCTCGATCCTCGCGAAGAAGATTTAAGTCTCCGCAAAGAAGGTCGAACTCTCCTCGAAGAAGCCCGAAGTCTCCACGAAGACGCTCCAGATCTCCCCAGAGAGAGCTTGAGAAAGAGTCTCAGGCAAAGCAGGAATCGTCACTTAAAGAAATATCAAAACAAACTGACCACTCATCTCCTGATCATACAAACCCTAGCAACTTAACAAGGACTTATCGGGAAAGAGATAGCGGCAAAAGATATGACAGCGAAGACAGCGAGCCAGTGACCCCACATAAGAACAGCTTTAAAAAAAGAGAGATTGAAGAACATGGCACTACCTCTCCAGTCACTGATTCCTACAAACAGGTAAGAAACCAAAAGAAAAGGGGACTGAAGTCGAGCAGTAGCAGTGATAGCGATGAACAACAAGGAAATGGTAACGACGGCGTTTTATATTTGAAAAGAAAAAGGGCCAATCTTGAATTAAGATCACACTCGAACAGCACAGGACGACATTCAAGGAGTGAAACACGTGATTATGTGGAAGATAGCAAAACAAAGCAATCTTTAAATGAAGAAGGGAGGATAGGTCACACAGACGGACCAAACGTCTCGATTAAACACGATGAAGGAAAGAGAGAGTACGGAGAGAGTAATAGAGATTCCGTTCCTCAGAACAGACAACAATATAAGGAAGACAAACATACAAACAGTGATAGTTCTTACAGTAGTGATAGCGATAGCGATGATTCTAGTGAGAGGAATCGGAAGTCGCGTCATCGGCATCATCGTCACCGGCACCATCATCACCGGCATCGTCATGATCGTGAAAGGAATTCTTCTCTATGAGTAAAGTAAGGCTGATAAACTTTATAAGAGAGATGACATGTCCATGAGAACTAATTTGTAATGTTTCCACGAGCTTATCGCGGAATGCAACCTCCTCGAAGTCTTGATGCAGCCGAAAGAAGAGAGAACTAACAAGTTTATCGATTCCTGCTTGGTGTTTTTTAGTGGTAAAAACAAAGAAGAGCAGGGAATGAGAAATGGTTTCTTCACGTAGTAATAAAACTTAAACCCCGCCTCCTTTCCGTACGTATTACTGTTCTAGACTGTGAAATTATGAGCTATTTTTGCTGAATCGTTCCTTCAGGCAAACTTTGATGTTTTGCTTTCAGGCTAATGATCGCGAAGGAGTCTTTGTAGCCCTCACCTACAGGTTAGACATAAAATTGCTATGTGGTATCTTACTTGTAGCAAGGACGGCTATAATGTATTTAAATGAAGATATTAATAGCCAAATGGTCTTGTTTGAAGAGAGAACAAATCTGTTTGGTTGTAAACAAAGTTGATACTAGCTGATCATTCTTAACATGGGTCAACCGTCTTCTTTGGCTAGGTCACTAATGGATTTGTTAACTGCTGTTGGACACGCAGTATTGTTTTAAAATCAATCTAGTAAAAAGTACGATAAATTACGAGTGACGACGACTACCTTTGTTTGAAAAAGTGTTTCACTCTTCTTCTCAAGTAATTTGATTTGGAACGTTTCATGCTTAGGGAAATCAAGATGCTAATAGATATTGAGTTTTGTTTACTTCACTTCTGTGGTTTGAAGTGTACTTGGCATTTGACGCTTCAATAGCGCCGTGTTCAGTCTCCATCTCTTTTCCTGCATGGTGTACAAATACGCTGTACGGGAAAAAAAAGGTTTAAGTAATTTTAATGTCAAGACTATTAAAAAATTAAGTCTGGACGATATATTGGTTACATATTTCAAAGTTAAGTTTTCATTTCCTTCTAATCTCCCATCGATCGGCGAACAGTGATTGATGTTCTGTTCTTTTGTGAGGCACTGAGACGGAAAAAGCTTTTGATTAAAGTGTCAGTCAAAAGCAGTGATTCTTATATTCTCACATTACTTCTGCGAATACCGTTGCCTCGTTTTAAGCCGGGGTTAAAGTGATGTCCTCGATTGTATTAGCCGTATTTAAACATACTATCGGCTTGCTTGTGAACAAAGGTAGAGATAAAGTGGCAAAGCAACTTAAAGATGGCGATGTAACAGACCAAAAGTTTCGTTCTCTCATCGTGCGTGATATCGACGATGTCAAGTCAAGCTTGGATGGATTATCAAGGAAAGATTTGTTGACAAGTATCAGCTTCTTCAAAGAAGGAATCGAGTTGTTGTATGAAGTGTTTGACAAGGTAAGGTCCCGAACCGGTTTTGGTGCGGTAACAGCACGAGCGGCTAGTGCTGAAACGGTTTTTCTCGCTCAAGAAATGAAAAACTTGGAGCTTAGTGACCTTGATGAATCAGAAACGAGAAAGCTCGGTCAAGCAAAGGAAGCTTTTAAAGATGCTCGTAGAAAAGCAACAGAAGCCTTCAACAACGAAGCACTAGAAACATCTGACCGTATTCTAGCCATGCAGTACCGAGTTATGGCGACAATACTGGAAACAGTGGACAATCCCGCGAATGCATTAGCACAATGCAGGGTGTGTATTGACGATTTACACTCTATGGCAGCTGTAAAGAGTAGTTTCGATGTTCAGCCTAAAAAAGGACTCCAGGCAGTCAGGGGTTTGGTCGGTAAAGAGGAAAGGAGGAAAATCATCTGC
The DNA here is from genome assembly GCF_964205215.1 of Stylophora pistillata. Classification (NCBI taxonomy): domain Eukaryota; kingdom Metazoa; phylum Cnidaria; class Anthozoa; order Scleractinia; family Pocilloporidae; genus Stylophora; species Stylophora pistillata. The sequence continues at coordinate 18,060,177 of NC_142530.1, forward strand.
AATGTCTATCGCGTGAATCATGTCATCTATGACGTCAAGGTAGCGGTTGGTGAAGATTTGTCTTTTGCGATCTATCCCGCTCATGTTGTTGATACCGGAAAAGAAGACGTTGAATTATTAACGGACGAAAGAGTAATCAAAATTCTGCGCAAGCAAGGCATAGAGCACTGTTGTGTAACACCTTGGTCATTTGGTGCGGCGGGTGAAGAGGAGCAGCAGTTGAAGGAGCCGTGGGGTATCACTACAAACTCCAACGGAGAATTCATCGTTGGGGAATATGACAATGGTTGTGTGAAGGTGTTTGACAGGGGCGGCAAGTTTTTGAAGCATTTCAGTCTCCCTACTGATGAAGTAGATTCAAAGTTATTTATCTATGACGTAGCCACAGACATGAGCGACAACATCTTCGTGCTGACCGAACTGCAGAAGCCTGGAACTAAGAGATCTTGGTGGGTTTATAAACTTACTAAAACCGCTGACCTGCATCACACGTTTCGTCTGAGAAAAGAGGACTGGTCCAGGGGATTGTCAGTCAGTGACGCTGGAAAAATACTGACATTGAGGAACACGAGAGCTGTGGAGGAATATGACACTAATGGAGAGTTTGTTCGTAGCTTTGGAGAAGGAATATTGCATAACGCGTCGGATATCACTATCGCTAACGATGGCCATATTATGGTGGGGAACTTTGATGGTGTTCATATATTCAGTGAACACGGCGACCACCTTAACTATTTTCAGCTGCAAAACCCACATCTCAATTCTGTAGTTAGGCTTACTTATCTCCGAGCAGGTGGACATGTCGTCGTCGCTTCTTCGATGAAACAACTCCTGCATGTCGAAACATACGCCAATGATGGTAAGTTTGAGCGCAGTGCTCAAATCCGACGAGAGCATTCCTACTGGCTTAAAGGCATTGCACTGACTACTGATGGACGCGTTGCTGTTACTTCATCTTTCTCAACTGAGGTGCTCGTTATGTGAAAACCTTACATTGCCTTTTTCACACATTTATTTTGCACCTTTGTAACGATAAATTGTGTTGTTTTGGAAAGCTTTACGAGGAACTGATAACTGTGAGCGTTTCCAAAACAGGAGTTTTATGAGTTGAATCATGTCATAGTTATTTCCTGATCTTTTATATTAACTTTGAAATCCCTGGTAATCCTTGCAACCTCATTGGTGCAATTTATTCACAATTTATTCAATTTGTATTATTAAAATTCTATTTTTAAAAAAAGAAAAACTTGACAGAAATAACTTAACTGGATTTCTGCCATGTAAGGTGGCAACTTTTATTTCTGATATAAGCAATATCCACTGAAAGAAAAAAAAGAGAAAAGAATAGTTCCTTTATTGCATATTTGAGGCGAAAAGATGGACTCAATACATTTAATAATACACATGAAAGCATGATAGTTGTCACGATATTGGTTATATATTACATGTACAAGTCTGTCTACTGGCTCAGATCATTGTAAGTTAATGTCATGGTTTTTTTTTTTACTAACGAGAAATCTTGATTTTAGACACATGAAAGAGTAAACGTCAAATGATTTTGATTGAGTACAGATTATGAAAAGAAAAGCTAGACACTTGTTTGTTTCAGTTATTATTCTTAAGCTCTGCAGTTAAGTAACCCTAAACTCCAAAGATGCAAATATTAATTCTCTTAGATGATTTATTGGCTTGTCCAGAGAATTAAATATTATGTACAATCCAGATATTCTGATGAAGAATGCCATATTCTTGGTACCTCTCTGTGTATTGAGATATCCAGGAGAATTGATGTCAGGATATTTTATAGATTTAAAAGTGTTGTGCTTAGATGTTGATGATAAGAAGTGTGCAAAGTTATGTTTTTGATCATAGTGACCTAAATTAATTAAGTTTTCAAGTGTTTGCTTATCATTAACTGGTGTGTGTTGAACCTTACTTTAACATATTTTCCAGTAGTTCTTTAATTGTAAGTGGTCACATTCTAAATGATCTTCTTTTGAAGTAATGCTCTGATACCATGGCTGCATTTTTTAGCACTTTGAGTGACAAACATTTGACAGGTTCATAGAAATTTGCAATGAGATTACCTTTAAGTTTTTCCAATAACAAAGATATGAAAAAGTTACTAGTTAATCATTTTTGCTTTCTAATAACTAGCTTTTGTTATTGATTGAGAGTACAGCATTTTCATCTTAACTTCATAGATTGATGGTATTTATTGTAATTTTTGAATATCCTATTAAGATGTTTACTTCCAGTAGGTTCATTCTGAAAACTGACTTTTGAGTGACTGGAACCCTTGTCACGAAATATTTGCTCCTACATATCATTATATGTTTGCCATGATATCCAAGAAAAAAGTTTGAAATTGAGTGTAATTGCAATGTATAACATGGTTTACCAGTAACTGCTTTTGTCTTATATTTTCTGGTTTAGTTGCTTTTGATTTTTAAAAGGTGCCTTTACCAAAAAAAAAAAATATTGTTAAAGTGTGATTTTGTTGCTGTTGTTTTATCCTGAGAAATAGAACATGTCTGTAGTTATCAACTGAAGGAGAAGAGTTGGCCCAGTGGTTCATGTGCTGGTATTTACAGTTATGGCTATCAGGAGCCCTCTCCTCAGTTGAGCCACCTTTCAGAAACAGCACCCTTCTTATCCTACTCTATCAAGCCTTTTTCTCTAGTACACCCTTCTTATCCTACTCTATCAAGCCTTTCTCTCTAGTGCACCCTTCTTATCCTACTCTATCAAGCCTTTCTCCCTAGTACACCCCTCTTATCCTACTCTATCAAGCCTTTCTCTCTAGTACACCCTTCTTATCCTACTCTATCAAGCCTTTCTCTCTAGTACACCCCTCTTATCCTACTCTATCAAGCCTTTCTCTCTAGTACACCCCTCTTATCCTACTCTATCAAGCCTTTCTCTCTAGTACACCCTTCTTATCCTACTCTATCAAGCCTTTCTCTCTAGTACACCCTTCTTATCCTACTCTATCAAGCCTTTCTCTCTAGTACACCCTTCTTATCCTACTCTATCAAGCCTTTCTCTCTAGTACACCCTTCTTATCCTACTCTATCAAGCCTTTCTCTCTAGTACACCCCTCTTATCCTACTCTATCAAGCCTTTCTCTCTAGTACACCCCTCTTATCCTACTCTATCAAGCCTTTCTCTCTAGTACACCCCTCTTATCCTACTCTATCAAGCCTTTCTCTCTAGTACACCCTTCTTATCCTACTCTATCAAGCCTTTCTCTCTAGTACACCCTTCTTATCCTACTCTATCAAGCCTTTCTCTCTAGTACGCCCTTCTTATCCTACTCTATCAAGCCTTTCTCTCTAGTACGCCCTTCTTATCCTACTCTATCAAGCCTTTCTCTCTAGTACACCCCTCTTATCCTACTCTATCAAGCCTTTCTCTCTAGTACACCCTTTGTGTTCTGCTCAGTCTCCTGTTTTCCTTAATCAGCCCCCCCTCCTTAATCAGCCCCCCCCCCCCCCCACTATAGCCCGTTCTTTCTAGTAAGCCCCTTTTTATTCCTCACTGCTCCAACTTAAACCTCTAAACTGAAATTTTAATTATTGTATTAGTGGGCTTCATACCATTGCAGCCTAAAACATGATATTTTGTTTTATGAAGAACAGTTTTCATCTTAGCACCCTAGAAAGGAAGAACGACCCAATGTGAAATTTACCATTTTACTTGAAAATGATACCTTATGGAAATTTGTGCTATTCCAGATGTTTTTTTTATTAACGTTCCAGTTCTTTACGTTGGGATACATTTTTATCAGAAAGTCACTTTTTGTACAATTTTAAATGAGAAAAACCACTTTTCTATAATTATGTGTAGGAATTTCAAAAACGATTAGAAATGAGATTCTGTCATTTTACATTTTCTAATCGAATTCCTTCAAGTCAAAGTGAAGTTTACAAGAAACTCAGGCATAAATCAATATTTATTTTCTGTTTTTAAATTTAACAGACGTTTTAAAAAATATCAACATCAAGGTCAGCCACACATGTAATATAAAGTAACACATCTTCCACAAACACACATAAATGAAGATGACGGTGTCATGTGAACATTCTACTCAGTGAAAAGGATTCCATGTCCCGTACTGAACTTGAACTGTTTTTTCAGCCTTAATGAGATGTAAAATCTTATTTCTCCGAAAAGCTAGTGTTATCTCGAATTCCTCGACACTTTGATGATCCGTCAGGATGACTTCGAAAACTACGATAACTTGGAGTTTATTTGTTTGCGTGTTGTTTGATCGGGTCTCAGCTGTAAAACTACCAAATTTACATCTTTTTCCCGCTTCAAACGGAGATATTCACCTGCCTGGCCTTGGATCCGATTATTTTCTAAGAATGGTGTGGATGTTTGCTAATAAAGCTCTCACGAGTGTTATTGTTAAACCGGAGTCATCAAAGGAAAGTCGAGGGAATCCCCGACTCATGCGAAGCGTGACGCTGGAATAGTCGGAATAGCCACGGTTGTTATCTTGAGCGGCAAAGTATATAACGCCAACAAAGAGTAAGATAATACAAGATTTCCCCCAAAATTAAAGCAGTCAGTTAGTTTATCGTGACAGAACATCGGTCCAATTACAAGCAGATTTCAATTGGTGATGATACTTGAATGCGATTTAATACTCATGAGAAATTCGACATAACGAATTATTTTGGGTGATTACTCCCATTAATGACTCGGTAAGACATAATTTCTCCCTCCATTTTTAACATTATATCAAGCATCGAATACATGAAAACCTCAAGTAGGGGGTTATTTTGATCTAGCCGCAATTACTTAGATCTAGAACTGTGAGGAATGTGTTGCAGACAATAATGAGAATTACTTGGCATTAAAAGAATTGAATCACTTTTACAATTGTTGACCCTCTCTATACACGCATCGTACCGAGCGACACCGCCTCCCGTTGGCAGAAAACTTTCCCTTCTCATTCCCCTTTGCCTGTCAGTCTACCAACCTCCCTTTTCGATAAAAACAAAGTTTCAATTGGTTGTATACTAAGTCGAAAGTTCCAGACCCATTCTACCCCACTTGATCAAAAAGATTGTGTGTTCAGAAACTCAAACTCACGCTACCCAGTAAACATGTTACCTTTCAGTAATTAAATGACCGTATAAACAGAATTTTTTATCTTGTTCCCTGAAACAGAAATTTTTTGAAGAGGAATATAAAGGTCACAAGAATAATGGGAACCCGACGTAAGAGCAGCTTTAAAGAAGGAGAGATTGCCGGAACATAGCAATACCTCTCCTGTCACTGACGCGCTCAAACAGGTAAGAAATCGAAAGAAACGAGGTCAAAAGTCAAGTAGCAGCAATGATAGCGTGGAATAACTTGAGGAAATGGAGACGTTTTACATGAGAAAAAGGGCCAATCTTGAATACAGAGAAAGCGTGACAGATGTAAAATCACACTCAAATATATCAGGACAATATTCAAGAAGCTCATTACTGTGATCATGAAGATAACAATACAAACAGGTCTTTAAATAGAGAAGAGAGAAGAATTCATATCGACGGACCTAATGTCGCGGTTAAACACATGATAAAGGTAAGAGAGAATATGGAGAGAATAGCAGAGGTTCTATTCCTCACAACACACAACAGGATGAGGAAGACAAACGAGACACACATAGTTCTCGAAGAAGTGGAAGTGATAGCTACACTTCCGGCGGTAAAAGAAAGCGGAAGTCGCGTTATCGTCATGATCGTCACCGGCATCATCATCATTAGCATCATAGTGAAAGGGATGATTCTTCATTGGAAAGTAAGGCTAATATACTCTGACGTCTTATAGGGACTAATTTTATGATGCTTCCACAAGCCAATCATGGATGCATTCTCCTCGAAGTTTTGAGGAAGCAGAAGGAAGGAGGAACTACAACGATTCCTCTTACGAATGTTTGGTTTTATTTTTCTCATGCGTCACTCTTTTATTCAAACGCCTTCATACTTTCCGTGGCCCTGTCTGTAGGGTGTTCTCCGAATAAATCTTCAGCTAGTAATCTGGGATTAACACGGATCGAGAAATTGTTCAATTTTAATTAAACCAATGACAATTGTCTTTAGCATAATAAAAAAGCGAAACAGAGGCTTCGGGTGAAAAACAAGGTTAAACTCAGGGACAATAGAATGACGCCACAATCGCATAGCCCCCGCATCCTTTACGCAATAGTGTGCTAAATTGTTTAATCATGAATTATTTTTGACTCAATCATTCTCCACAGGCAACCTTTGAGGTTTTATCTTTCCTGCTAATGATCCCGAAGGAATTTTTATAGCCCTCAAACATAGATTGTAAATAAATTGCTAAGAGGTATCCTACTTGTAGAAAGGAAGGCCATAATGCATTCAGTTTACTGAAGATATGAAGGGAACACATTTATGTTTGACAATTCCGGCACAGAGTTATCATTGACGTGTATTCATTACAAGGGTCAACCGTCTTCTCTTGTCTGACGTCACTAATGTATTTGTCACGAGGTGAATCTGTACGTATATAGACTGTTTCCTATTTATGTTCTGTTGGAAAGCAGTGGCATGGATGGCGTCATCTGTCATAACTTTTTGCTTCTTTGTTATATAAAACAAATAGATTCCATGTTTCCGTGCGTCTGTTCAGAAATAGATCACGAAAGACTTCAAAATACGGTAAAAATATCAGTGACACACTCAGCTGCCCCTCATGTGCCACTTTTTTGTTCTTAACCACTTTCAGTTTCACGTGATTAGTGTTCCATTACTGAACAGACTCATGGCGGAAGTGTTATTTTGGTCGTTCTTACCATATTTTAACGTCATCTGTGTAAAATCAATAAAGAAATGCGCGTCAACATGGAAATATTTGTTAAACAGCTGCTGAAGATACGATTATCAGTATCAGTAAAAAGTATAACACAATATATTTCAAATGGCGACGACTACAACTGTTTGAGAAAAAATGCATTTTGCTCTTCATTCTGTGTACTTTGACTCAGAACGTAGCCGGTCTAAAGAGTGTTTCATGCTTGGTGAAATCAAGATATTGAGTTTTCAGTCTCTCAATCCTGTGGTTCCGAGTGTACTTGAAGTTTAACGCCCCTGTAACGCGCTTTATTCACTTTTCGTTTCATTTCCTGGTGTACTACGCTATAAAAGTAAATTGAGAAATTAAAACAACTCACATGTCAAAATTATCAAAGGGAACTATTGACCACATATTGTTTACAGTTTTTAAACCGACCTACGTTCTCGTTTCCTTCCGAACTCTGTACGACTAGTGAACAGTGAATAGTGCTCTGTTTTTTTGTGAGGCACTGATATAAAAAAAAAAAAAGCATGTGATTGAGTTGTTATTTCAAAGAGGAAGTCGGTCAACTCAGTTTACGTATTCTACTCACATCCTATTTCTGCCAATACTGTAGCTTCGTTTCAAAACAGTGTTAAAGTGATGTCTTCGATTGCAGTAGCTGTCTTTAAATCCACTATCGGCTTGCTTATAAATAAAGGCAGAAATAAAGCAGCGGAGAAACTTAAAGATGGCGATGTGACACATCAAAAATTTCGTGCTCTTATCGTGCGTGAAATCGACGATGTCAAGTCAAAGTTGGATGGTTTATCAAGGAAAGATTTGCTGGCAAGTATCAGCTTCTTCAAAGAAGGAATCGAGTTGTTGTATGAAGTGTTTGACAAGCCAAGGTCCCAAAGCGGGTTTAACGCAGTAACAGGACAAGCAGCACGGGCTGAAAGCGTTTGTCTCGCTGAAGAAATTAAAAACTTGGAGTTTAACGACCTAGATGAATCAGAAACGAGAAAGCTTTCTAGTGCAAAGGAATCTTTCAAAGATGCTCGAAGAAAAGCAACAGAAGCCTTCAACAACGAAGCTCTAGAATCGTCTGACCGTATTCTGGCCATGCAGTACCGAGTTATGGCGACAATACTGGAAACAGTGGACAATCCTGTGGACACATTGGCACGATGCAGAGTGTGCATTGACGAACTACACTCCATGACAGCTGTGAAAAACAGTTTTGATGTTCAGCTTAAAACAGGAATCCAGGCAGTTAGGGGTTTGTTCAGTAAAGAGGAAAGGAGGGAAATCATCTGTAATGTCTGTCATGTGAATCGTGTCATCCACGACATCACGGTAGCGGTTACTCAGGGTTTGTCTCTTGCGATCTATCCTGCTCATATTGTTGACACCGGAAAAGAGAACCTTCAAATATTGTCGGACGAAAGAGTAAGCAAAGTTCTGCGCAAGCATGGAATGGAACACTTTTGTGTAACACCATGGTCATTCGGTCAGGAGGGCGAAGAAGAACAACATCTAAGGTGGCCGACAGGTATCGCTACAAACTCTAGCGGAGAATTCGTTGTCGGGGAATTTGAAGATTGTCATGCAAAGGTGTTTGACAGAAACGGCACATTTGTGAAACAAATCAGTCTCCCTAACGAGGACGCAAATACAAAGTTATGTATTTGTGATGTTGCCACAGACATGAACGATAACATCTTTGTGCTGACCATCCTGGAGAAGCCTGGGACTGAGATATCTTTTTGGGTTTACAAACTTACTAAAGCCGCTGATCTGGTTCACAAGTTTCGTTTGAGGGGAGAGGGCTTGTACAGAGGACTGTCGGTCAGTGATACAGGAAAAGTAGTGACACTGAGGGGCAGGACATTGGAGGAATATGACACTGATGGAAAGTTTGTTCGAAATTTCGGAAAAGGCATATTGAAGGAACCGAGGCATTCCATTGTTTGTAATGATGGCCGTGTTATAGTGGTGGAAAGATTTGATTCGTGTGTTCACATATTCAGTGAACGCCGCGGCGACCATCTCAAAAGTTTTGAACTGCAAAGCTCAACTGGCTTTGGTTCAGTTAGGCTCACATTTCACCGAGCAGGTGAACATGTCGTCGTCGCTGGTGTTGAAGAAAAGAAAGACCTGCATGTAGAAATCTACACCAAAAATGGTGAATTTGTACGCAGCGTACAAACCCAACAGGAAGGTAACTATTCGGTCGAGGGTATTACAGTGACTACTGATGGACGCATCGCTGTTGTTTTGAGTTTTTGGCCAACCAAAGGAAGTAAAGTACTTGTTCTGTGAACGCCTAGTGTTGCCATTTTCGCTCGTTATTGACGCAACACCCCCCTCCTAGTGACCCCTGTAATAGTAAGCTGTGATGTTTTGGAAAGCTTTACGAGGAACTGTAAGTTTTTCCAAAATAGTAGTTTTTTTTTAAGTCGAACCCTGTCTTATACTAATTTCCTGTGTTATAAATTTATCAAATGAAAACACTCACTTCAGAACCGAATTACATTTGATTGATATGAGAGGGGAGGTTACTATGAAACCATAAACAAATTGAATTTCCCTATTTAGATAGGCATATTCATATTCAGTATTGAGATTTTTTTCTGTGTTTCTTCTTTCTCTTTTCCCTTTTTTTTTCTTGTTTTGTACGTAGTCGCTTTCAAAACTGTAGAGAAGTGTATATACATGTTTTTGGTGGGTTTCTCTTTTTTATGAATGACTCCACTTTCAGAGTTAACCGCAATAATGCATTTCATTTCACATTTTTTGCCTGACCAAGACTGGTAAAAATGCTTTCAAAATTTTCTTACGTTACATTTTTCTGTTATTCTATGCGATTATATGGTTTTGATGCCACTAGTTCCAGAATGATTGTACATTATATTGGAAGTTTCTATTTACCCATAGGTACATCTGTTTTTGTTTTCAGTTATCAAACATTTTAGAACTTACTTAATTAAGTATAACACTGAAGTTCTGTAGAAAGGTCATTTTACAAATTGGCTGTATTCTTAAGTTCAGAAATGATATAAAGTTCTGCTACAAATCATTTCTGCTGTCCAAGCTGTAGAATTTCAATTTTTGCTCCCTCTCTGTGTATTTAGATTTTAAGGAGAATTGATATAATGATAATTGATAAATTTAAAGGATTGTGCTTAGACATTGATGATCAAGAAATGTGTAAATAAGTTACATTTTTTATCATATACAATGAATATATGAAGTTCATATATTTTGAACTGCGGTATTAGATACGTATGATGAACGATCCTCGCAGTAGAGAGCGCTATTTATGCAATAGCGAAAATCAGACCTGAAAAAAAAATCAGGCCTGTACGGGATTCGAACCACTGACCTGACAATGAATATATGAGCTTCATGTATTCATTGTATCTGATTTATCATCACGGGTCCATTACGAATCAACTTAACGGCCTGCACCCAGTTGGCTTGTTAGCTCAATTGGTAGAGCGCTATACTAGTATCGCAGAGGTTAGTGGTTCGAATCCCGTACAGGCCTGATTTTTTCAGGTCTGATTTTCGCTATCGCATAAATAGCGCTCTCTACTGCGAGGATCGTGCATCATACATATATGTTATCATATTGACCCAAACAAATTAACTTTGAGGGTGTGTACTCATTATAAACCAGTGTGTTGAATATTACCTCTATTATAGTTTCAGTAATAAACTTGTCTGTGGTTGAATGCCATGGTTTCTATTATAGTTTAAACTAGATTTCTTATTTGCTCTTTCATTACACATATATCAGTAAAAAGTCAAAACAAAGAAAATATGATTCATTGCACTACAAATATAGTTGGCTTTCTTTCTCAGCTGAGAATTAAACAAGTAATTCTTGATTCTAAAGCGAAATTTTTTTACTGCATAATAAACGGCCTTTTAGTGTCCAAGCCTGTTCGGTCAAGATGACTAGATTGTTGCCTCTTCCTATTTTTTTTTTGCGCTTTTACGGACCAAAGAATTCGGCCAATATCCAGCCATCTTGATCCCATGCTTGATCTATATCACATGTTTTAAAGAAAATATAAACTAGGTTGCTGGGTCGATCTTAACGCATCACATCACTGATCATGCTCCCACCTAAAAGAAACCCAATTTTTAAGACCTTTCCTTAAATTAAATGGAGGTCTTTGTTTTATATATTGATCTAGGATGGAGGAGCTTGGGAGATGAACTAGTTACAAGTGATTGTAACTCCTTCATCTAACCGCCTCCCGGTTAGCTCAATTGGTTAAGCGCCGGACTGTTATGCGGGAGGTCGAGGGTTCGAGCCCCGGCCGGACCAACACTCAGGGTCTTAAAATAATCGAGAGGAATGTGCTACCTTTCTATAACATCAATCAAGAAATGGTTAGATATTCTAGTCTTCTCGGATAGGGACGAATAAATGGAGGTCCTGTCTCCTGCAACTATTAATTAGTTAATTTGGTTAGGCAGGGGACGTTAAAGAACCCACTTCACGAGATTACTGTGATGTGGTCTGGCCTGGTTACTGGGAATAGTGGGGAGGGGGCATCTGTTATATTCGCTTTCATTTGATTGTAAACTGCTTAACAGTCTGGTAAAGTCCCCCGTACAGTGTTGTAAAGCGCCATGAGTTTAAGATATGAGCGCTATATAAATACAAGTTATTATTATTATTATTTTTTTTTTTCCTCATTAGTTGTCTTTACAGTGAGCTGATCGGATGCGCTTTATGAAGGGTCGCTGAATTCATTTTCTCCATTAAGCCTTCTATATCTGTTTTGTCAATAGACTGTTATGCTCTGAATGCACGTTCTATGAAACTGAATATTCAATGCTAAAAACTAAAACAGGTCAGTGTTTTTGTTTAGCCACGGACACATAGTCTCCTTCGCAGTTGTTCTCTGGGGAATCGTCTACCACTCTCCCGGCACTCCTATTGGGATTTTTAATCATTGGGCGAAAGGTTCCTTTACTTGGTATTTTACTGTTGCCAAAATAATCATTAAAAAAGGCAGAGGAAATAGAAAACCCGATTAGTCCCCTATCGAGATGTTGCAATAGTTAATCTGAAACAATTTCCTTTTAAGGACAAAAAGTCTCATAGTGAGTTCAGTTATCCAGGATCTATAGCCAAAGCAAACAGTATTTACGCCTCGATCTTATGGCGCCAATGTTGCACGTTCTTGCTAATTTTCTTAATAACTAGTTGCACTTTTGTCAGTAACTCCATTTTGACTCATGCACGGTGCTGACCAGTCAACTGCTCTGCTTTGTGATTACTATTCGTGAAGGAACGGATATAATGCTGTGAAGTCAATCCACATAGTTGACCTCCAGACGCCTGCCTTTAGATCTATTTACTCTAAAAGCTTTTTAACTCGTAACGGTGGCCAATTTGCAATTTCAAATTAGTTGATATAACCAATTACCTTGTTACCCCTACCGACGCAGCACCAGTTTCTTTAGAAACTTTCACCCTTTATTATTTACTCTAAAGCTTGATTATTTTTTTTCTTCCGCGAAGACCAACAATTTCAGTCCCGTTAATAAAGCTACGGCTAATACAGCAGATCTTGATGATCAAGAATCTGTTATCTGGCCAATAATAACTGACCGAGATAAATGCGAGAGAAAGTCAGGTATTTACGGAGCAAACGTGGTCTGACGAAATAAGGATTGTACTTTGTCCTGCCTGTCAGTTATCTCTGCAAAACACAGATCAGCAATGTCAACATACATCATTTTCGGAGTAAATGTAGACTGGACTGAACTCAGTGTCCTTGCAAAACGGACTTAGTGCTATCAGTCTTTAATTTCTCGTTATATCACTTACGGGATTATCTGTCTGGGGTTAGACCTACAAGTGTTACCTAAATAAAATCTAGATATTACAAAAACGCGTATTACGTTTCATGTTCTTCGCAAAGAAAAATAAACATACTATTCCACTATTTATTAACGTTAAGATTTTGCCTCTAAACTTCTTGTACTATAAACCTTTATCTTAGTTGATGCACGATGTTAGCACTGCTTCTAGATCTGCCCCAATTAACTTATGTAATTTATTTATAAAAATGTCCAGTGTCCATTCTTGCAACACACGTTTTTCTACTTTAGATATTTTTACATAAAAGCCTCAAGACTTAAAATCCTAAAAAATGCCTTTTCAAGAATTGGTGCTTAACTATGGAATGAGATAGCAAGCTCTCTCAGAGAGCTACCAAAGAAATCATTCAAACGCAAAATTAAAAACAAACTACTAAGTGCTCTCGAAGACGAAGATTCCTTCAATGAGGTTCACAAGATCATTTCTAAATTAAAATGTCAGTAGAAGTAGCACCAAAATATCATCTATTTAAATCTAATTACCCCTTAGTTCCAACCTCGTTCCCAGGGCTTTTCCCTTTCTGAATTTTCCCGCCCGCCAAAATTCAAAAAGGGAAAAGCCCTGGGAACGAGGTTGCCCTAGTTCTTTTCTCATTCTTTTCCTACTTTTTCCTTTATAACAGTAATAATAATAGTTATATAGTCGGTAATAATATAATAAAAACATTCGTAACTATTGATAGACTGGCCTGCCTAGACTAGCATAGCTATCCGCGGGCCAGCCCAACTGTAAAATTTACATTTTGATAGAATAAATTCCTGTTGTTGTCTTTGTAGTAGGGTGGGGAGAAAGTCACGCACCGAGATGTTGTAATAATTATGCAAACTGCCTTCAACAATTTCGTCTTTCGAAAATATGGTCAATTATCTCAAAGTCCATTCTCTAGGATTCATAATTCTTAGTAAGGAGGACTAGACCATGATCTTTTCTAACCAATGTAGTTTGTTTTCGCTAATTTTACTTCATAACTGTAGCTAGATGACTTTTTTAGCAAGTCCATTTAGACCGTGCAGTGCTCACCTGTACACTGATTTGTTTTGAGATTATTTTTCATTTATCATATAAGGGGCAAAATTACTGAATTGTGATTGGTCAAGACAGAGGGCTTTTTTTCTTAATTTTTGTAATTGCCCCGGGCAAACTTACTTGAGAATGATTGGCTGAAAATCGCTTAGCAACGGCTGCCAAGGTAAAGAAATTTCTGTTTGTTTTGTAACAATGGCGTCCCATTTTGCGCGAGATCAGTAAGAAAACATTTTGCCCCTTATATTATAAACAAGTAATCACATGGTTCCTCGTAAAATTAAGGATGAATATCACTTGTGTTTTCGGAAGTCGCAGAAATTGCCCTCGTCGCTGCGCGACTTGGACAATTTCAGCAACTTCCGAAAACACGCGTGATATTCATCCTTAATTTTACTCGGCCCCATGTGATTACCTATACTTATTCGTGAAAGAACTCGAAGAATGCTATGAAATCAATCCATGTAGTTGACCACCAGATTTAGCTTATTGTCTTCTTCAGAGACCAACTATTTCAATCCCTTCATTAAAGCTATGGTTGATACAGTCACCGGGGCCTAAGCTCTCCCATAGGGGAGCGTTTAGGCTCCGCTCTGTAACTCTGTAAATAACACAGCAAATAAAGTCTAACCTCCAAATAGTTTGCTTGTGTTATTTTTGTTCTCTGGTAGCGATTTCAGACCATTTCGTCGAGATTTAGCTGAGCCCTCATCCCACTTCTTGTTTATAGCATACAGCATGAAAAGGAAATTTACGGAAAGCTAAAGTTGCATAAATCTGCGTAAAGTTCGTTAAGTAGCTTTACGCAGTTTTATAATGGGCGTAAAGACCTGTAAAGGTAGATTTAAGTAATCGGACGTAAAAAAATCTGAAGAGCCAGATTTACGTTCAATGTAAAGTCTGCGTTAAGTTGAACTTTATTAGACGGGCAAAATTGGAGTTGTTGTGAAGCTAGCAAAAATGTGTCTAGACACATTAATGCTGGTTTAAATTTTACCTAAAGGTTGTGGTAAGCCATACATTTCGCAAAACACGTAAAGCTTTCGTTAAGGTGGCTGAACACAGTTTTTGCACGCGCTTTTGCTGATGCAATTCAGCGCGCGCACAGGGATTGCAAAAAACCAAACATGCCGTAAATAGAGCGGTCTTTTTATTACTCAACACGTACCCGCACTATCTGTGCTATATATTTTTTTGTAGTTGGCACAGTGTATTGAAGGCTTTAATCTTTTATTACAAAGATATGTTAGAAAAGTTAAAGGTGCAAAGAACCCAACAATTCTCAGCTTTTTCGTCGTCACCGAAAGAACCCAGTTAAATGCAGCGTATGCCTAGTAAGTAAAGCAATTGCGATTGAATGGAGAATTGCTTTCTCGGAAATATGCCTATTTCTTGAGAACCACTCGTTAGAATTTCACGAAATTTGGCACGAAAATACTTTAGGAAATAAGTAACTGGAGTATTGAAAAAAAAATTGATTTTAAACAAAGGAAATTCTAGAAAATCGAGTGAACCTTCAACAAGGTATAATTAAAGATCTCTCTGTTAGATTGTTAGAAAAATGGTGTTAACTTGTGAGTATCGTTACAACCTCGTTAATGATGAAGCTGCTGGTAAGATTATAACTGAATTTGCTAAAGAGCAAAATGTATTCGATTTCAAAAGAGACCTGAGCGAAAACAAGACTGCTAAAGGAGCAAAGAAGAATGTCATTAAAAATGAGATAAAACATAGAGATTATTTAGAATGCCTCAGAAATAATCAGCGTAGGCCGTATAAGATGAGAACAGTTAGGAGTGACCATCATATATTAAACAGTCAAGAGATAAATAAGATATCAGTTAGTCCTTTTGATGATAAGAGATATATCTTAGATGATGGCATTACTAGTTATGCATATGGGCACAAAAATATCTCAGAAAAGTTCACATAGATCATGTAGATGTCTAAAATATTTTACTAGAATCATATCTCAAATAAACTATCAATAGAAGAAATATCTGAACTAAAAGCTTATTATTACGCTTATCATCGAAAATTTTGGGCTAATAAAGAAGCTTTTAAAAAATTTAAACGAAAAAAATACATTGGTAATTCGGCGGCTTTGATATTTGCATCTGGAGGTTTTGCTGCAGCTGTTGTTTCGGGCGGTATTGGGCTTGTAGCAATTAGCACCATCTCATTATTGATAAAAGGATACATGGAACATAAAGACTTTGATCTAAAGATTCAAAATTGTCAATATGCATATCAGAGGTATCAGCACTTGTTGAATGAAATTAAAGAAGCAATGAGATTAGGCACGTTTGACAGTGTGCACCTTATAAATACAATGAATAATATTGATAACTTTGTGATTGATAATAGTCCAATTGTAGAAAAATATTTACAAAAGCATAGCAAAAAATTTTGTATTAAAACTACAATTTCGCATTAAGTGTGTATGGATAATGAACAGATAGTCAATGAGATAGCCGATATATTGATAAGGAGAGCAGATAATCTCAATAGTGGAATACAGAATCCTTATCTTATTTTATACTTACTTGGTAAATTATTTGAATTTTTGTCCTGGGTAGATGGATAGGACATTGCCATCATATGAAAAAAATTTGATTCTTATCTCTAAAACAAATGAATTGTATCAGAGACAAGATAGACAGACTCACAAAGGATATAAGTGACTTATCATTACAAGAAAACTCTTTAAGATTAAATACAGAACATCTTGAGACTGTAGAAAGGCTATCCTTGGGTTTCACCCACGTGACCTTAGCAACGGTTACTATCCGCCATGTTAGTGTCCCTCAAGCGTAAACAAACCGTATCTAACGAAGAGTTCATGTGAGAAAGAAGGGATGGTTTTATGCATTATTGTTGGCTGTTCGAGCAAAAGTGGAAAGCATAAAGACTAAGGATTTTTTCGTATAATAATTTAATAATTTTATTATTTCTATAGCGCAAAATTCATTATATTTATGATCTAATGCGCTATGCCTAAGATCATCACAAATCAAGGGGAAGAACAGGAGGAACTAGAAGTTGTTGTATTGTTCGAGGCTTGCGGCTGTTGTAGATCCTCGATTTTTTGGTAGAGCTTTTCTTTGAGCTTCTTAGCCGATGAGAAATCGATGTCTTTAGCCCTTGCATACTGCACTTCATTGACCTATGTCGGCAAAATCCATGAGCATTTTACCTGAGTGCAAGTAAGCTTGGGGTGTCACGAAAACTCACACCCCGAGTGTCGGATTTGTTGCATTATTCCACCGGTTATATTATAAAAAAATTGGTTCATGCTTTATGCTATGCACTATGGAATTATGGAGCACTTCGGAAGCTTGGAGAACACTTCGAGGGCCCTGAGTTTTCGGTGTCTGAGTTTTCGTGACACCCAGCGACCTTGCCATGAATTCTAGTAGTTGCCTCTAACATAAATAAAACACTCGCGATATGTGAACATGACTCAGCCAGTCCAGCTTTGCATCCCAAGCAATAGACTGACAAAATAGTCCCATCGTTTTCGGAAATGACCCAAATGTTCACTAAAGGATCATTCATATGCTGTGAATGCCAAACTCGTGCTCTCACGGCATACTTGCCGGCGATTACTTTGCCTACAACTGAGGTTACAAATCCCGACACCATTTGATTAAACGCCTCTAGACTCTTGAACGCCTTGAACTGCTTCTTGGTGTAGAAGCTAATCTCAAGAACGAGGTAACTCAGCAAGTCCGACGCTTCCACTGGAGGCAAGCATTTTGGACTGAACTTCTCGGCTGGTATGCTTGCAGGGTCAACCCCAATGACCGAGATCTTTTGCAAACATCTTTCCTTCCAACTCTCTAAGCTTTCGGCATACTCAGAGAGCACTGGGATACCTTAAGATGAATGCCAGATACTTTTATCGCTTTTTTCTCCCTGGATATTTATGTAGTTGGCGAAATAATACGGCGATAAGAGAGAGGGCTTCACTATAGAAATCGACTAATTATTCATAAATTTGACACCCGAGGGACACCAACATGGCGGACACTAACTTCAGCAAAGCTTGTGACGTCACCTGAAACCCAACCATTGAACGATAGAGAATCGATGCTGGAATTCCACTTATTAGAAAGAGGTGTAAAACCATATACCATTAGAAAGAAATCAATCGGTGGTCCGACATATAACATGATAAACAGATTCAAAGGTTACGAAAGTTACTTAAGAGTTGCTTCTTCTCCTCTTGTAAAAGAAGTTTTGGAAGAGTACAATAAGCGAAGGAAGATAAAACTAAAAGAGATAGAAGAAAAGAAGAAAGAATTGACATATCTTCAATTGTTAGCTGATGAGATTATAAAATATGATAAATATTTGGACGAAAAAATGAAACATATCTTTTTATCCTGACAAAAATAGATAGCATTAAATTCAATGAATTAAAAACCAGATAAAATTTTTGTCCTAGCAAAATCGATAGCATTGAAAATCAATAAATCATGAAAAATAGAGACAAATTTTTGTCCTGGATACCTCCATTTTTATACTACTGTATGGAAATACGTGGATGATACCACGCTCGCCGAGGTGGTTCCAAGAGGTGGTCAAAGTGGAATGCAGGTCTCTGTCAACGCTGTTGAGCAGTGGTCTGCAATCAACAAGCTCCAGCTGAACGCGGATAAATGCAAGGAACTCGTTGTTGACTTTAAGAAGGTTAAACATCATTTTGACGCAGTTACTATGAACTCTTAAGAACTTGAACCCGTAGATAGTATAAAATTGCCAGGAGTTACCATAACCAACACGCTTCAATGGAATTGTCACGTCTTGGATGTAATTCAAAAGGCCAACAAAAGAATATACTTTCTTACATTACTTAAGCGTGCAAATGTTCCAGCACACGACATCATTTGTTTCTATCTTTCTTGAATAAGGCCAGCTCTAGAATATTGTGCCCCACTGTACCATTACGCACTGCCTGACTACTCAAGTAAGGATATTGAACGCATTCAAAAACGTGCACTATCAATTATTTCGCCAGGCCTTTCTTACGATGACAGTCTGTCAATATACAACATGGCATCTTTAGAGGACAGACGCATACTGACATCAATACGAAAAATTGTTTGATTCTACTGTATCTAATCCAGATCATAAGTTGCACCATCTTCTCCCTCCCAAGAACTATTGTCATTATAACTTTAGAAGACAACGCCTCTTTGCCAATCCTGTCATGCGTACCAAGCGTTTTTCTAGCACATTTCTGCCATCTATGTGCAGGTATTAGCAGTTTTCGTAGTATGAATTTTTACGAATTTTTATAAATTAGTATTCTAAGCTTAACTTTGTAGGTTTTAGTACTTTTTTACATTATAAGCCTTGTATTAATGGAATTTGTAAATTCATGCAATTCAGCCTTAGATGGCTGCCATATGTATTCAATTAAAGCTCTACTTACTTACATTACTCACATGCATGGGAGGATGTTTTTATGACAAACACGCAAGATTGTGAACACAGCAGATTAATTGATTAATTGATTGACTCTTCCTATTCCGTACAAACAATTTTTAAATCTAGCTTTAAAAGTGAGCAACTGGTTGATCGGCCTTGCTTTTATGTTCCCTTAAATTATGTAAAATAAAGCTAATTTTCTCAATCTGAGCAGTCGATACTGCTGCTTCACACAAGAATAAAGTTGACTTTACGTCAAGCGTAAATTTGGTATAAAGACGCTTATACTCCATATTTACGCGTATACGTAAAGCTGGTGTAAATCTCTACTTAACACCAACTTAACGCTCTGCTTAAAGGCCTCCTAAAGAACTCTCATTACTCTAGCTTCAAGACAGAGCGTAATGGCTGCGTAAAGCGTGCCTATAAGAAATGTAAAGTTGTCGTAAAGCTGTGTAAAGCAGAACTGTATGGCAGCTTTACGCTAACATTAAGCCAACTTAAATTTGTCTTTTCATGCTGTTACAACTGACGAATAAGGAATTTTGTTCTGCCCTACTTGTCAATGATCCTGTCAAAATTGATCACCACAATCAACAGACATCACTGTCCTAAGTAAATGTTGACTGGACTGAACTCATCTCAGTTGCGCCAGAGATCACAAATAGAACAAAAACAGTGATTTTATTTCGATACGAAACAGTGTTGGCATCTTCTGCAACACCATCCATGTCTTCGATTGTAACATTGGTATTCAAATCCACTATCGGCTTAATTGTGAATAAGGGCAGAGATAAAGCGGCAAAGCAACTTAAAGATGGCGATGTAATAGACCAAAAGTTTCGTTCTCTCATCGTGCGTGAAATCGACGATGTCAAGTCAAGGTTGGATGGATTATCAAGGAAAGATTTGTTGACAAGTATCAGCTTCTTCAAAGAAGGAATCGAGTTGTTGTATGAAGTGTTTGACAAGGTAAGGTCCCAAAGCGGTTTTGGTGCGGTAACAGCACGAGCGGCTTGTGCTGAAACAGTTTGTGTCGCTCAAGAAATGAAAAATTTGGAGCTTAGTGACCTTGATGAGTCCGAAACGAGAAAGCTCGGTCAAGCAAAGGAAGCTTTCAAAGATGCTCGTCAAAAAGCAACAGAAGCCTTCAACAACGAAGCACTAGAAACATCCGACCGTATTCTAGCCATGCAATACCGAGTTATGGCGACAATACTGGAAGCAGTGGACAATCCCGCGGATGCATTAGCACGATGCAGGGTGTGTATTGACGATTTACACTCCATGGCAGCTGTAAAGAAAAGTTTCGATGTTCAGCCTAAAAAAGGACTCCAGGCAGTCAGGGGTTTGGTCGGTAAAGAGGAAAGGAGGGAAATCATCTGCAATGTCTATCACGTGAATCGTGTCATCTATGACGTCACGATAGCGATTGGTCAAGATTTGTCTTTTGCAATCTATCCCTCTCATGTTGTTGATACCGGAAAAGAAGACGTTGAATTATTGTCGGACGAAAGAGTAATCAAAATTCTGCGCAAGCAAGGCATAGAGCACTGTTGTGTAACACCTTGGTCATTTGGTGCGGCGGGTGAAGAGGAGCAGCAGCTGAAGGAGCCGTGGGGTATCGCTACAAACTCCAACGGAGAATTCATCGTTGGGGAATATGACAATGGTTGTGTGAAGGTGTTTGACAGGGGCGGCAAGTTTGTGAAACATTTTAGTCTCCCTACTGATGAAGTAGATTCAAAGTTATTTATCTATGATGTAGCCACAGACATCAACGACAACATCTTCGTGCTGACCGAACTGCAGAAGCCTAGGACTAAGAGATCTTGGTGGGTTTATAAACTTACCAAAACCGCTGACCTGCATCACACGTTTCGTCTGAGAAAAGAGGACTGGTCCAGGGGATTGTCAGTCAGTGACGCTGGAAAAATACTGACATTGAGGAACACGAGAGCAGTGGAGGAATATAACACTAATGGAGAGTTTGTTCGCAACTTTGGAGAAGGAATATTGCATAACGCGTCGGATATCACTATCGCTAACGATGGCCATATTATGGTGGGGAACTTTGATGGTGTTCACATATTCAGTGAACACGGCGACCACCTTAACTATTTTCAGCTGCAAAATCCACATCTCAATTCTGTAGTTAGGCTTACTTATCTCCGAGCAGGTAAACATGTCGTTGTCGCTTCTTCGATGAAACAACTCCTGCATGTAGAAACATACACCAATGATGGTAAGTTTGAGCGCAGGGCTCAAATTCGACGAGAGCGTTCCTACTGGCTTAAAGGCATTGCACTGACTACTGATGGACGCATTGCTGTTACTTCATCTTTCTCAACTGAGGTGCTCATTGTGTGAAAACCTTACATTTCCTTTTTCACAGTGTTGTTTTGGAAAGCTTTACGAGGAACTGATAACTGTAAGCTTTTCCAAAACAGGAGTTTTATGAGTTGAATCATGTCATAGTTATTTCCTGATTTATTATATTAACTTTGAAATCCCTAGTAATCCTGGCAACCTCATTGGTGCAATTTATTCACAATTGATTCAATTTGTATTATTAAAATTCTATTTTTAAAGAAAGAGAAACTTGACACAAATAACTTAACTGGATTTCCGTCATGTAGGGTGGCAACTTTTATTTCTGATGTAAGCAATATCCACTGAAAGAAAAAAAGAGAAAAGAATAGTTCCTTTATTGGATATTTGAAGCGCCGGAAAAGATGGACTCAATACATTTAATAATACACATGAAAGCATGATAGTTGTCACGATATTGGTTATATATTACATGTACAAGTCTGTCTACTGGCTCAGATCATTGTAAGTTGACGTCATGGTTTCTTTTACTAA
Source organism: Stylophora pistillata (assembly GCF_964205215.1). Taxonomy (NCBI): domain Eukaryota; kingdom Metazoa; phylum Cnidaria; class Anthozoa; order Scleractinia; family Pocilloporidae; genus Stylophora; species Stylophora pistillata. The sequence continues at coordinate 18,082,210 of NC_142530.1, forward strand.
AGAGAAATCTTGATTTTAGACACATGAAAGAGTAAATGTCAAATGATTTTGATTGAGTACAAATTATGAAAAGAAAAGCTAGACACTTGTTTGTTTCAGTTATTATTCTTAAGCCCTGCAGTTAAGTAACCCTAAACTCTAAAGAGGCAAATATTAATTCTCCTAGATAATTTATTGGCTTGTCCAGAGAATTAAATATTATGTACAATCCAGATATTCTGATGAACAATGACGATTTCTTGGTACCTCTCTGTGTATTGAGATTTCCAGGAGGATTGATGTCAGGATATTTTATAGATTTAAAAGTGTTGTGCTTAGATGTTGATGATAAGAAGTGTGCAAAGTTATGTTTTTGATCATAGTGACCTAAATTAATTAAGTTTTTAAGAGTTTGCTTATCATTAACTGGTGTGGTTGAACCTTACTTTAACATATTTTCCAGTAGTTCTTTAAATGTAAGTGGTCACATGCTAAATGATCTTCTTTTGAAGTAATGCTCTGATACCATGGCTGCATTTTTTAGCACTTTGGGTGACAAACATTTGACAGGTTCATAGAAATTTGCAATGAGATTACCTTTAAGTTTTTCTAATAACAAAGATATGAAAAAGTTACTAGTTAATCATTTTTCTTTTTTAATAACTAGCTTTTGTTATTTGATTGAGAGTACAGCATTTTCATCTTAACTTTATAGATTGATTGTATTTGTTGTAATTTTTGAATATCCTGTTAAGATTTTTATTTCCAGTAGGTTCATTCTGAAAACTGACTTTTGAGTGACTGGAACCCTTGTCACGAAATATTTGCTCCTACATATCATTATATGTTTGCCATGATATCCAGGAAAAAAGTTTGAAATTGAGTGTAATTGCAATGTATAACATGATTTACCAGTAATTGCTTTTGTCTTATATTTTGTGGTTTAGTTGCGTTTAATTTTTAAAAGGTGCCTTTACCAAAAAAATAAATGTTGTTTTAGTGTGATTTTGTTGCTGTTGTTTTATCCTGAGAAATAGAACATGTCTGAAGTTATCAACTGAAGGAGAAGAGTTGGCCCAGTGGTTCATGTGCTGGTATTTACAGTTATGGGTATCAGTATAGCCCTCCCCTCAGTTGAGCCACCTTTCAGAAACAGCACCCTCCTTATCCTACTCTATCAAGCCTTTCTCTCTAGTACACCCTTTGTGTTCTGGTCAGTCCACTGTTTTAATTATTATATTAGTGGGCTTAGTACCATTGCAGTCTAAAACATGATATTTTGTTTTATGAACAACAGTTTTCATCTTAACACCCTAGAAAGGAAGAACAACCCAAGGTGAAATTTACCATTTTACTTTAAAATGATAATACCTTATGCAAATTTGTGCTATTCCAGATGATTTTTTATTAACGTTCCAGTTCTTTACGTTGGGATACATTTTTATCAGAAAGTCACTTTTTGCACAATTTTAAATGAGAAAAACCACTTTTCTGTAATTATGTGAAGGAATTTCAAAAACAATTAGAAATGAGATTCTGTCATTTTACAATTTTCTAATCGAATTCCTTCAAGTCAAAGTGAAGTTTACAAGAAACTCAGGCATAAATCAATATTTATTTTCTGTTTTCAAATTTAACAGACGTTTTGAAAAATATCAACATCAAGGTCAGCCATACATGTAATATGAAGTGACACATATTCCACAAACACTCATAAATAAAGATGACGGTGTCTTGTGAACATTCTACTCAGTGAAAAGGATTCCATGTCTGGTACTGAACTTCAACTGTTTCTTCAGTGTTTATTTGTTTGCGTGCTGTTTGATCGGGTCTCAGCTGTAAAACTAACAAATTTACATCTTATTCCCGCTTCAAACGGAGATATTCACCTGCCTGGCCTTGGAACCGATTATTTTCTAAGAATGGTGTGGATGTTTGCTAATAAAGCTCTCACGCGTGTTATTGTTAAACCGGAGTCATCAAAGGAAAGTTGAGGGAATCCCCGACTCATGCGAAGCGTGACGCTAGAATAGTCGGAACAGTCACGGTTGTTATCTTGGGCGGCAAAGTATATAACGCCAACAAAGAGTAAGATAATACAAGATTTCCCCTAAAATTAAAGCAGTCACGGACGTCAGTCAGTTCATCATGACAGATCATCAGTCGAATTACAAGGAGATTTCAATTCGCGATGATACTTGAGTGTGATTTAATACTCATGAGAAATTTGACAAAACGAATTATTTTGGGTGATTACTCCCATTAGTGACTCAGTAAGACATAATTTCTCCCTCAATTTTTAACATTATATCAAGCATGGAATACATGAAACCCTCAAGTAGGGGGTTATTTTGATCCAACGGCAAATACTCAGATCTAGAACTGTGAGGAATGTGTGACAGACAATAATGAGAATTGCTTGGGATTAAAAGAATTGAATAACTTTTACAATTGTTGACCCTCTCTATACACACATCGTACCTAGCGAGACCGTCTCCCGTCGGCAGAAAACTTTCCCTTCTCATTCCCCTTTGCCTGTCAGTCTACCAACCTCCCTTTTCGATAAAAACAAAGTTTCAATTGGTTGTATACTAAGTCGAAAGTTCCGGACCCATTCTACCCCTCTTGATCAAAAAGATTGTGCGCTCAGAAACTGAAACTTACCCAGTAAACATGTTACCTTTCAGTAATTAAATGACCGTATAAACATAATTTTTTATCTTGTTTTACATGTTCCCTGAAACAGAAATTTTTTGAAGAGGAATATAAAGGTCACAAGAATAATGGGAACCCGACGTAAGAGCAGCTTTAAAGAAGGAGAGATTGGCGGAACATAGCAATACCTCTCCTGTCACTGAAGCGCTCAAACAAGTAAGAAATCGAAAGAAACGAGGTCAAAAGTCAGGCAGCAGCAATGATAGCGTGGAATAACAAGGAAATGGAAACGTTTTACATGAGAAAAAGGGCCAATCTTGAATACAGAGAAAGCGTGACAGATGTAAAATCACACTCAAATATATCAGGACAATATTCAAGAAGCTCATTATCGTGATCATGAAGATAACAATACAAAGAGGTCTTTAAATAGAGAAGAGAGAAGAATTCATATCGACGGACCTAATGTCACGGTTAAACACATGATAAAGGTAAGAGAGAATATGGAGAGAATAGCAGAGATTCTATTCCTCACAACACACAACAGGATGAGGAAGACAAACAAGACACACAGTGATAGTTCACGAAGAAGTGAAAGTAATAGCTACACTTCCGGCGGTAAAAGAAAGCGGAAGTCGCGTCATCGTCATGATCGTCACCGGCATCATCATCATCGTCGTGAAAGGGATGATTCTTCATTGGAAAGTAAGGCTAATATACTCTGACGTCTTATAGGGACTAATTTTATGATGCTTCCACAAGCCAATCATAGATGCATTCTCCTCGAAGTTTTGAGGAAGCAGAAGGAAGGAGGAACTACAACGATTCCTCCGTACGAATGTTTGGTTTTATTTCTCTCATGCGTCACTCTTTTATTCAAACGCCTTCATACTTTCCGTGGCCCTGTCTGTAGGGTGTTCTCCGAATAAATCTTTGGCTAATAATCTGGGATTAACACGGGAAGAGAAATTGTTCAATTTTAATTAAACCAATGACAATAGTATTTAGCATAATAAAAAAGCGAAACAGAAGCTTCGGGTGAAAAACAAGGTTAAACTCAGGGACAATAGAATGACGCCACAATCGCATAGCCCCCGCATCCTTTACGCAATAGTGTGCTAAACTGTTTAATCATGAATTGACTCAATCATATTCCCCACAGGCAAACTTTAAGGTTTTATATTTCCTGCTAATGATCCCGAAGGAATCTTTGTAGCCCTCAAACACAGATTGTAAATAAATCGCTAAGAGGTATCCTACTTGTAGAAAGGAAGGCCATACATAATGCATTCATATAATTTGGATATATCAACAAAGTTGAAATGGTAAATAGGCCACCGTAGCGTTTTCAAAAGCTGACGTTTCGAGCGTAAGCGTTAGCGTCGGAGCCCTTCTTCATTCGCTCCGACGAAGGGCTAAAGCTCGAAACGTCAGCTTTTGTAATCGTTACGGTGGCCAATTCACCGTTTCAACTTTGTTGATATATCCAGCAGCAGCCCCAAACAGTTTCTTTTGAAACTATCAGCCTTTATTCATAATGCATTCAGTTTACTGAAGATATGAAGGGAACACATTTATGTTTGACAATTCCGGCACAGAGTTATCATTGACGTGTATTCATTACAAGGGTCAACCGTCTTCTCTTGTCTGAGCTCAGTAATGGATTTGTCACGAGGTGAATCTGTACGTATATAGACTGTTTCCTATTTATGTTCTGTTGGAAGGCGGTGGCATGGATGGCGTCATCTGTCATAACTTTTTGCTTTTTTGTTATATAAAACAAATAGATTCCATGTTTCCGTACGTCTGTTCAGAAATAGATCACGAAAGACTTTAAGTGTTATTTTGGTCATTCTTACCATATTTTAACGTCATCTGTATAAAATCAATAAAGAAATGTACGTCAACATGGAAATATTTGTTAGACAGCTGCTGAAGACACAATTATCAGTATTAGTAAAAAGTATATCACAATATATTTCAAATGGCGACGACTACCACTGTTTGAGAAAAAATGCATTTTGCTCTTCGTTCTGTGTACTTTGACTCAGAACGTAGCCGGTCTAAAGAGTGTTTCATGCTCGGTGAAATCAAGATATTGAGTTTTCATTCTCTCAAATCCCATGATTCCGAGTGTACTTGAAGTTTAACGCCCCCGTAACGCGCTTTGTTCACTTTTCGTTTCATTTCCTGGTGTACTACGCTATAAAAGTAAAAAGGAGAAATTAAAACAACTCACATGTCAAGGTTATCAAAGGGAACTCTTGACCACATATTGTTTACAGTTTTTAAACCGACTTATGTTTTGTTTCCTTCAGAACTCTGTACGATTGCAACTGGTGAACAGTGAATAGTGCTCTGTTCTTTTGTGAGGTAGTGATAAAAAAAAAGCAGTTGATCGAGTTGTTATTTCAAAGAGGAAGTCGGTCAACTCAAGTTACGTATTCTACTCACATCCTGTTTCTGCCAGTACTGTAGCTTCGTTTTAAAACAGTGTTAAAGTGATGTCTTCGATTGCAGTAGCTGTCTTTAAATCCACTATCGGCTTGCTTGTAAATAAAGGCAGAAATAAAGCAGCGGAGAAACTTAAAGATGGCGATGTGACACATCAAAAATTTCGTGCTCTTATCGTGCGTGAAATCGACGATGTCAAGTCAAAGTTGGATGGATTATCAAGGAAAGATTTGCTGGCAAGTATCAGCTTCTTCAAAGAAGGAATCGAGTTGTTGTATGAAGTGTTTGACAAGCCAAGGTCCGAAAGCGGGTTTAACGCAGTAACAGGACAAGCAGGACGGGCTGAAACCGTTTGTCTCGCTGAAGAAATTAAAAACTTGGAGTTTAACGACCTAGATGAATCAGAAACGAGAAAGCTTTTTAGTGCAAAGGAATCTTTCAAAGATGCTCGACGAAAAGCAACAGAAGCCTTCAACAACGAAGCTCTAGAATCGTCTGACCGTATTCTGGCCATGCAGTACCGAGTTATGGCGACAATACTGGAAACAGTGGACAATCCTGTGGACGCATTGGCACGATGCAGAGTGTGCATTGATGAACTACACTCCATGGCAGCTGTGAAAAACAGTTTTGATGTTCAGCTTAAAAAAGGAATCCGGGCAGTCAGGGGTTTGTTCAGTAAAGAGGAAAGGAGGGAAATCATCTGCAATGTCTATCATGTGAATCGTGTCATCTACGACGTCACGGTAGCGGTTACTCAAGGTTTGTCTCTTGCGATCTATCCTGCTCATATTGTTGACACCGGAAAAGAAAACCTTCAAATATTGTCGGACGAACGAGTAAGCAAAGTTCTGCGCAAGAATGGAATGGAACACTTTTGTGTAACACCATGGTCATTCGGTCAGGAGGGCGAAGAAGAACAACAACTAAGGTGGCCGACAGGTATCGCTACAAACTCCAGCGGAGAATTCGTTGTCGGTGAATTTGAAGATTGTCATGTAAAGGTGTTTGACAGAAACGGCACCTTTGTGGAACAAATCAGTCTCCCTAACGAGGACGCAAATACAAAGTTATGTATTTGTGATGTTGCCACAGACATGAACGATAACATACTTGTGCTGACCATCCTGGAGAAGCCTGGGACTGAGATATCTTTTTGGGTTTACAAACTTACTAAAGCCTCTGATCTGGTTCACAAGTTTCGTCTGAGAGGAAAGGACTGGTACAGAGGACTGTCGGTCAGTGATACAGGAAAAGTAGTGACACTGAGGGGCAGGACATTGGAGGAATATGACACTGATGGAAAGTTTGTTCGAAATTTCGGAAAAGGCATATTGAAGGAACCGAGGCATTCCATTGTTTCCAATGATGGCCGTGTTATGGTAGTGGAAAGATTTGAATCCTGTGTTCACATATTTAGTGAACGCCGCGGCGACCATCTCAACAGTTTTGAACTGCAAAGCTCAACTGGCTTTGGTTCAGTTAGGCTCGCATTTCACCGAGCAGGTGAACATGTCATCGTCGCTGGTGCTGAAGAAAAGAAAGACCTGCATGTAGAAATCTACACCAAAAATGGTGGATTTGTGCGCAGCGTACAAATCCAACAGGAAGGTAACTATTCGGTCGAGGGGATTACAGTGACTACTGATGGACGCATTGCTGTTGTTTTGAGTTTTTGGCCAACCAAAGGAAGTAAAGTACTTGTTCTGTGAACGCCTGGTATTGCCGTTTTCACTCGTTATTGACGTTCCTCCTTCCCACCCTACCCCCGTAAGAATAAGCCGTGATGTTTTGGAAAGCTTTTACGAGGAACTGTAAGTTTTTCCAAAACAGTATTTTTTTTTTTGGTCGAACCCTGTTATATAGTAATTTCCTGAGTTATAAAGTTATCAAATGGAAACACACACTTCAGAACCGATATTACATATTACATTTGATTGATGTGAGAAGGGAGGTAACTTGGAAACCATAAACAAGTTGAATTTCCTTATTTAGATAGGCCAGAGTTAATAGAGGGAACTCTGGATAGGCATATTCTGGAAAGTTTTCTTTTTTCTGTGTAATGGATTGTTTTGTACGTGGCCTTATTTTATGAATGACTCCAATTTCAGAGTTAACAGCAATGATGCATTACATTTCACATTATAAGCCTGACCGAGACTAATGAAAATGTTTCCAAACTTTTCTTATGTTACATTTTTCTGTTTTTCTATATGATTATGTAGTTTTCATGCCGCAAGTTCCAGAATGATTGTACATTATATTAAAAGTTTCTATTACCCATAAGTATATTTGCTTTTGTTTTCAGTAGTCAAACCTCTCAGAACTTACTAATTAAATAACAAGAAAATTCTGCAGAAATGTCATTTTACAAATTGGTAGTTTCCTAATTCAGAAGTGATATAAAGTTCTGCCGCAAACGTATTTTTGCTGTCCAAGCTGTAGAATTTCAATGTTTCCAATATATTTAATAGTTAACATGAAAACATGTCAGTATTCCAACTATTGTATGAAAAGTAGAAGAAGAAGTTCTGGTTAACTGGTTCAGAACATTTTAAGCTAATTGCATTGTTTCTGTTAGTAGAAATCTTGATCTCAGATACACTCTGTTCATGAAAGAGAAAATGTTTAATGAAATGATTTTGACAGTGATTATAACGAAAGTAGAGACATTTTTTTTACCCTTTTCTTTCCTTGAAATGTGAAGTGAAAAGTAATTCTTCTCAAGATGTAAATGAATTCTCTCAAATGATTCGTTGGCTTGTCTTGAGAAAAAAGAATTATGTACAATCTAGATGTTCTGATAAAAAATTATTAATCTTTGCTCCCTCTCTGAGTTTTAAGATTTCAAAGTGAATAGATATGGTGATAGTTCATAAATTAAAAGGGTTTTGCTTAGACATTGATGATCAAGAGGTGTGTAAATAAGTTATATTTTTGATCATATTGTCCCAAATGAAATAATTTTAAGGGTGTTTGCTCATTATAAACCAATGTGTTGAATGTTACCTCTTTCTAGTTTCAGTAGTTAACATGTCAGTGATCAAATGCCAAAGTTTCTATTATAGTTTAAATTAGATTTTTACTTGCTGTTTCATTAAATATATATCGCTAAAAAAGTTTCTTGTTAATCAATTTTGTGTAACCTAATTGACTGTAAAGCTTTTGCACTTTTTTTGGATTATTAGTTTTTATTGTCATTTTTAAATCTCCTTTCGAGATTTTCTATATTTCAAGGAGGATCCTTTCGAAAATAAATTTTGAGGGGTGACTGGAAGTCTTCTCAGGAAACATTTGCTTCTATATATTGTTAAATGTTTGTTTTGGCATACAAGAGAAAAGTCTGAAATTGAGTATTCCAAATGTATAACATGATTTACATACTATCGTGAAGTATTTTGTGGTTTAGTAGCTTTGATTTTGAAAAGGTGCAAATAAGAAATAAACAAATGTCGTTTAAGTGTGATTGTGTTGTTGTTGTTGTTGTTTTGTAATTGCTTTTAAACTGAAAAATCTCTTTCCAATGAAAACATTTTAATTCTTGTTACTATGCTCAACTTTTATTCAGCCTCGAAGTAGACAAATAATCACGTGTTTCCCGAATTCCTCGACATAATGATGATCCGTCAAGATGACTTCGAGAAAAACGATTGCGAGGATTTTGTTTGTTTGCATGTTGTTTAATCTGGTCTCAAATAATCTGGTCAAAAATAAAACCAAATTTTAAACACAATAAATTTACATCTTTCCGTTTCATACGAAAACATGCACTAACCTGGTCCTGCAGTCGAGATTTTCGTTAGGATGGTGTAAATGTTTCCTAGGAAAGCTCTCAAGAGTGTTAGTGTTAAACGTCATCTGAGGGAAGTCGGGGAATCCCCGACTCGTGTGAAGCGTGACACCTGAATTAGCCAGCAGAGCAAACGTAATTTTTGCGAGCAAGTGCTTGGCATTTTCATAGCGAAAATTATGGCCGTCATCTTTGATTTTAATAGAAGCGAAAGGCTGGGGAGAGAAAATTTTGTACCAAGAAGTTAAGCGACAGCGAAAAAGTAAGGAGTTGATGAGGATGGGGGAGTGAATATTTTCGCCCTTCGCCCCTTCCTGTACCGTCGAGTTTACTCCAAATTCAAAATGGCTGGTTGAATAAATCGCGATCGTGCGCTTCCTAACGTTAACTTGCCATGATAAGAGGCTTGTACTACAGGCTACACTCGATAAGTCGCGTTTACTTTCTTAAGCGATAAAAAAGTAAGATAGAACTAGATTTTCCTTTAGAACCAAAGCAACTAAACTTTACTGTCGTTATTTCATTACGATACATCATTAGTCCAATGGAAGTCTTTGTTTAAAAGTTTGATCCTCGACGGAAGAGCTAAACAGAAAAAGTAGTGACAGATGACTCATCAGTGAGTCTTTATCACGGTGAGCTGATCGGAAACTTTTTGTCTCATGCGTGCAGAAATATTTGAATAACATGAATTGAAATTCATTACGTGACTAAACAACAGAAAAAAAAAACAACAAACAAAAACATAAAACAGTGGCACATTAGAGACTTAACTCTTCAAGCACTTTTCCGAATTGCGACCCGTGCCGTTGTCATGTTACCTTTGTTGTGGGGGATTTATCACTCGCTTGGCGAATTAACAAGAGGTACTGAGACTCTGTAATTTTCTTCTTTATTCTCCTATACTGCTGTTTCTACTACAGCTAATTTTCTCTCTCTTTCTCCACTGCTTATTTCTACTACTTTCAGCAAGGAGTGCCCCAGTATTAAAAACAAAAATCACAGACATGTTTGGGTTAGCTAACCGTGGGAACTTCCAAAACAGGATGTTCAGTGTGGGTAAAACTCAAGGTCAGTTTTACCAACCCAAACATGACCACCTAGCAAACTACTCATCCTCAACCATAACAAGGGATTAAAATATCTAGCGCGGTGAGAACTGAGCCAAGTTCAAGCACACACTAAAAATAAATGATCAAAACTATAGATTCATCAAGATAGCACGTAGCGGCGAAAAGGCGAGACTTTAGTCAAGTGAATGATTGTTGTCAGTTTCAACTGACAACAATCATTCACTTGACTCTGATGACGACTTCCGCACAGGTTGTCGAAACGTCAGTCACTACCACCGACAACAGTCCTTCTCAGGACTACACTCACCCGGACGATCAGACTACACCTTCACAATAATAATAATAATAATAATAATAATAATAATAATAATAATAATAATAATAATAATGGTCTTCGTCAAAAGCAATAATGCATCAACCGTGTTATTATTTACAAAGAATGAAAAATAAAACAGATTAAGATAGAAAATAAACTAACTATTAATGGCAGACAAAGCTAAAAATTCATCTATTTACAAAAGTGGATTTAAAACGTGAAATACGAACTCTAGGTAATATATAATCATGGCCCCTGCTGCATAATTTTCTAGTACGTCTCGGCGGTAAAAGATCATCAAGTGCAGGGATATTTGAAGTGATCTTGATCCATAGTTTGCTATCTCTGGTGGCTAAAATATCACAAATACTATATTTCTTCAAACAATATCCAGACTTAAAAGCCCTAGCAAACAGTTTGTCTATTCTCTTAAGATATTTATCATAAAAACAGCAACCCCACACCTCGATAGCGTATGGGAAGACTGAAATAATTAGGCCTTGGAAGAGCAGATCTAATTGCTCCTTAGGGTAGCCATAAAATCTACAAACTCTTAAAATATACATACGACTGCTGGCCTTACCAAGCTCGTGATCAATATGTGAGTCCCAGTTCACAGGGTCATCCTCAAATGTAACGCCAAGCAGCTTGAGCTTGGTTTTACGCTCCACAATAGCGAGAGGAGCTGGTGGATCTCGTCGTTCTCGAAAATGTTTGGTAAATTTAATTCTTTTAGTATTCATTTATATGACGCTTTCTAAAAGAGGACCTCCTTGTAAGAGAAGTGGGCAGTAACAAGGGTCCCCGACAACTAGAGATCGCGCGAAAGAAGTATTATGCAAATACTTTTAATACTCTCGCGGGGTGCATTTTGATTGAGCCTGACAAAAAATAATATAACAGAATGGGAACTGCTCCAAATATAACCACAAGAAAAAAAAGACATTTAAATGACGAAGGTTTTTCTAGGGGATGCCTGTGTATTTGGGGAATAGGTTGAGCTGAAACAAGTTCCACAGTTGACGCCAACCTCACGATTCTTTTGAAAAGGGCAAGTTTTGAAATTTTGATAAATGACCCGTCCCTTTTGAGGGAGCTTGAGGGTGAAAAACTAACGATATAACTGGTTTGTAAGACTAAACTAATACGCGGATGAATTATTTTGTCCTGTTTGTTGTTAAGATTTCCAGTGAGTTTTTGATTGATTTGACATCAATCACAAGACTTATGGCAACGCAAACGGCAGTTATTACAAATATTACCCAAAAGCTTCTCTTAAGGTATTTCATAAGTAAACGACGGTCCTCTTGGCTTCCACGGCCATTCGTGAAATCTTTAACAAGACGGATTCCTTTCCTTTGGCATATTTCGACAACCTCCTTGGCAATCACAGGCCTTCCAATAAAGTAACAACATGATTTCTTATTAGCAACCTTCAGAGCTTTTTCAAAGTTAATTCGGCCCTGAATGAGTTGAATTGGCGATTCTGTTGTGTCGTCTGCGACATCTCTTACATCTGAACCAGTGACATAAAATGTAAACGTTATAGTGGCTACGTCCTTTTCTTTGATCTTCCGTAGGAGGTCTTCGATGGGTCTCCGCAGGAATTCATAGAATTCCTTACACCTGACTGAGTAGAAAATGTCGATTTTGGTCTGTTTACAAGTTTGGCTTTTATGCTGTAATGGTTCATATTTGTTGGCCAAACAACTGAGGACATCTAAGATGTAGCCGCAGCCAGATCCAGTGGCGAACAAAACTAAATGCGAAGGCGAACCTCCATTTGTTACATTGGTTAGCTCGTCATAAAGCTTCCAAACCGATGAGCGATAAGGTCCCCATGTGTGGAAGGTGATGGCTTCGTCGTTGGTAGCAAGCCACTTTGTCCAAGGGAGACACATTTGCTCCTCATCCTCCATTATCGATATCACAAAACCAATGTCCCAAGTTGAATCTTGTGACATATTGGCAAAGGTTGTAAAGGGATGGGACCGCTGTGGTAGCATTCCAGTGTTTTCTCCTTTGTGTAGAAGATAATAAACATCGCCGACAGCATGCTTAACGTTGCTGTCCAGTTTCACGTACATAATCACGTATTCATTGTCTCCAACGACTTCCTTTCTCACAACGTGGCCACAGTTGCGCCGATAGTACAAAATGGAGAGAATTTTGTCGATGCACCAGAGAACCAAAATGGGAAGATTAGCGACTTGCGACAGACCATGAGTGATCTTTCGGATGTTGTCAATGGCGTACCAGATCCCTGCAAAAACGTGTAGGGCCATCGCTAACGAGTAGCTTCGTTTATTCGCATAATTGGATCTGCTCAAAGGGACAATTAAGCAGAATATGACGATAACGAGCATGAATCGATAAATCTCGTCCGACGTTAAATGAACCCCCTTATGATCATTGAAGGTCCAGCCTTGAACTGCTGCAGGATCCCAGAACTTCGTCCAGTTTAAGTGATCAGGGTATTTGCTGTAGTTGAAGGTACTCGGTGGATAATACAGAAGTTGAGTGCCATCAATAAGGGGCGGAACAAAAATTAGAAGAACATGAGCAACGGAAGGTATCGCCAAAAGGAAGATTCCAGCAAATGCATGAATTCTTGAGTGAACATTGCGGATTCCGTCTATTGTGATCCAGTTTGGAGCCGTCTCGCAGATGAAGTTTGGGAGGCAACACATCATCGTGTAGAACATTAAGTTTTGAGAAGTGATGATCATTCGCGCAGTGATGGCCCACACTACATTAGTAGCAGTCTCTCCCAGGTGATTTCCCCAAAGCCGCTTAGGGAGCTTTCCACTTCTTCCTAAAACCATATCCCCTTTAAGTACAAAGCGATCAATCACGCACAGGGCTGTTGACACCAGAAAAACAATCCAAACCAGTGTCTCGTAAGAAACAGTAAATCGCCTGCGACTTTGGCGGAAGGAAAGACTCCCTTTTTGGGTCTTCTGTATCTTTTCTTCTGGAATATCAATGGTAAATCCATTTGACTGTGGAGAAACCTTGTTTCGTCGTGAAGTTGGTCTTCCTTTCTTATGACAGTCTTTCATATTCTGCTCGATAAGAAAGACAGCATTTTCTAACTCAATGTGAGACATTCTCTGGATGATTTTTTTTGGTATGTTTTACGATACGTTTGGATAACATTAAAAAAAAAGGGTTGGGTTCCTCTGTGAGTGAATTCAAAATGAGGGAAAATGAAATCATATTTACCTGGAGATCCTTTAGAAACTCTTGCCACTTGAAACTTGTCTCGCCTCCGTACACAGCAATAATTACCTGGAGTGTAACATAAAATTAAAAGGCTGAGAAAAGGCCATGTTTTTAATTCCTTGGATTGTTGCCATGCTATAGCCTTTCTGCTCGTGTTTAAGCCTGAGGATGTTTTTTTTTTTCAGGAAAAGGTTCTTATAGAGCAGAACAGTAGAATTTCTGGCCATCAATTTGCTGAAATATCTTCTTTTGAATTCTTACTCTTTAAGCACACCCTATGACTTTGATTTTCTAACTTGATGTTTCACTCTGCATCAGCCTTTCAGTGTTGTAACGACAGTATTGTTCCAGTTTTACACATTAGTGGCTGTCAGGGGTAAAACTGAGTACACCCTGCCAGCGGGAGGTTTCACCCTACACTTTTAAAAGGCTCTAGAAAAATCGACTAAGCAGTCAATTCTTGGATGGTCTGCTTGACGGAAGGAATTTCTTGTCCATCCAAGTTTCTTTCTCAAATCAGTTCTTCGAAGTATAAATGGAGCTTCAACCTGAGCCTATCCCCTTAATTAACTCTTTAACTCCCGAGAGTGATAAACATGTAACTTCTCCCTATAATATCTATATATTATCCAGCAAACAGGTCATGAGAATACTCAAACTTATCAAGTAGAAGTTGTTATCTTGATCTAACACCAAAATGTCATCACTTATTTACAAGGAAATGTGTAGCAGTTAGAGGGGAGAATTCATAATTAGATCTTGGGAATAAAATGGTTAATTGGGCACAAGGCAGAAGGAACGGAAGTGATTTACAGAGTTGAGTATCCTTGATAGAACAGCTTAACCTAATCTCTTGTTCAAGTACATTTGTTCACTTAAAAAACATATTACGGTTGCTGATGTCGATATTTCGGTTCAAAGAGGATTGTGTCTTAAGATCTCAGTTACCACGATGCTGTATTTCAAACACGCCCACTTGTATCAAACTTAGGATCAGCGCGTGAAGGGTCATGTATCATTTTTCGCAAAATGTTTGTATCATTTTTCGCAAAAGGTTTGTATCATTTTTCGCAAAATAATGACACTTTACTGTGTGATTTCTTTATTGACCATGCTGTAACTTTCAAGTAACCCAGTATTCAGTACCACCCGCAAGCAGCCATTCCATAACTTAATGATCTTACCTCCAAATCCTCTTTGTCGACAATCTCCTTGAGAAACTGAAGAACATCTTCCTCTTTATGGCCAATTTGCTCATTCCTTGTGAAAACAAAACAAACGTTATAAACCTGTTCTAGGTCAGTACGCCTTAACAATGTCCGTTTCTCGTTGATATAAAAAGTAAATTGTAACATGTAAATTTGATTTCTCATGCCTGTGGCATTTTTCATAGTTTGAATGTAAATATACAGTTTTAGAAGGTACTGAATTTAAGCCGGATTCCTTACATGTCTTAGACTCCTTCATCTTTTGCACAATCCGCATTGCACGGTAACGGAAATTAAAACTGAGGATATACCGCTGAGACCAGTTGTTCAAAGAGTTGATAAAACTATCCAAGAGGACAGAGCTGAATAATTAAATGCTACGTCAGCGGGTATGCGGTCAACAACGCGGGCTCAAGTGTCCTAGGTCTAAACTTTAGCGAAATTTGCGGAAAATAATAAGGGCTGGCCTTTAAAACCGAGGAACTCTGTTTTCGTCGAAGGCACTTTCCTATTTCCAAAAGTTTAATAGAGAAAATTAATTTGTGAAAATTTTTAGGGGGTGTACCAAATTTTTGGAGGTTGTTCTGTAAAAGAAAAGCGGCTTGGAAAACGACGCCTCGAAGCAACAGAATAGGAGATCAACCATGCGAACGACTCAAAATCCGTGTTTCCGCGGCAAAACCTGGCGCATGCGTATACGTTATTCAGCTCTGTCATCCAAGGGTTAAATCGCTATTCACCAGATTAGTGTGAGCAAAACGTACCGCGCTATCCACCAGGGCGCAGTTGTTCAAAAGACAGGTTAAACTAACCTCTGGTTAAGTCTAACCGGAGGTTAAATTTCCTAACCGTGAGTTTGTTAACTCGCTGTTAAAATTGCGTTGTTCGAGGCGCGGTTAGAGGACAGGTCAGCTAACCTCTGGTTAAGCGCGTTTAACCCGCGGTTAGCATTCCATAATAAACTATTCGTACAATGTTGCCATGGTGAGCAAGTTGCGAGCTCTGCAAAATGGCTTCCTTAGCTATCTCACACAAAACTCGAAAACAAAATTTTAGCGCTTCAGAAATTGCCTTTTTGACAGAAAAAGTCGAAGAAAACCTTTAGCTTAAAGCAAGTTTACCAACAGCGTCACCAATCAGAAAAAAATCAAATGTGGAAAAATATCGCCGATGCTGTAAACGCTGTTGGTGCGGCAATGCCGACAACAGCCGAAGTTCGCCTATAACTTGTAGGAAACTTTCACTGGCGTAAAACCTGAAAGCAATCAAAACTTGATGGAGCGGCGGTAAGGCGTGATTCCGTCGGGTGTTGCGACTGATATCACCGGCAACAAGATTGGTAATAAATAAAATAGACTCTCGTCGAAAGCGGTAACGAACAAGCAGCTCTTCGTCTGTGAAATCGTCGATTTCACACAGAGTTCGGCTCTAAATCTCCTTTCTCGTCATCGCCTTCTGCGTAAATCGCAAATCAACAACTCTGCCATTTTAATTTTTATTCCTGATTTAACCGGAGGTTAACAATTTAACCCTGTTCGCACGGTGGGTTAAATTTAACCCATGGTTTAACCCGAGGTTAGTGTTAACCTGCCGTTGAACAACGCAACTAACCTCCGCTTAAAATTTAACCCAGGGTTAGGACGATTTAACCCTGGGTTTAGACTTAACTCTCTTTTGAACAACCGGGCCCAGGGCTGGGTTGTTCAAAGGTGGGTTAAGATAACCCAACGTTAGTGTGAAATTTGAAAAAGAAAGTTCACTTTAATTCCATTTGTCTACAATTTGATGTTTGAATGCTCTAAAAAGAATAGGGAAAATTATCCCAAAACGCCTTTTGAACAGAGATGTTGAAACCTGGATTAAAGTATAACCCTGGGTTAGCGATAGTCGGCCTTCGAACAACTGGGCCTAGAAAGAGATTTATCCAGTCGGCAGTGTTGTCCAACGTTTGAACAACCGGGGCCTGGGGTTTACTTTTCATGAATCACAGCTAACTCTGGCACCTTTGAATTCAAAAGTACCAGTATAACAAAAGGAGACTTTTGAAAATTGAACGCACCTACAGAGCTAAGCTTGAGCGTAAAATGCTATTGTGGTAAACAAGTATCTCGAGCTGTTCTGTTGAAGAATTAAACGCCTTTTATCATCGGTTGGGTGAGCCTTCTCTTTATTTTGTCTTTTCTTTTTCTCTACCACTTAAAGTAAATGAAAAGCAAAAACATGAAATACCCGTTGGAATCTTGAAGAGGGGTCCTATCCAGTAAATCTGAAATATCCTGTTTGCTTTTCATCAGCTGAGCGATAACGTTCTTCAGTACAGCTTCCTTCTGACGCCGTGTGGGTTTGTGATTAGGTTCGGCAGAGGTTTGATTTGAATCTAAAGAAAGTGTAACAAAATTTCAGTGTCGTAACGCGACACAACTGGTAATGAAACAACTGGCAATGGAAGAGATAACGCACTTAAGAATAGTTTTACTGGGTTGACCAACGACACTCTGTGTGCCCTCTTTTCCCGCATTTAAGATGTTTCATTTTTAACTAGACCCACCGAGATATCATATTCCTGAATGGTCAGTGGTGAGTGTGCAAATAGGAGAGAGAATGCAATACGCCATTTCCACGTTTCTATCCTTCGAATCTTAAGAATTAGATCTTCTCTCTTTTCTGAAATCAGTCACAAAGGTTCATTATAAAGGAAAAGGAGCATTTCTCCACGTACCCTTGAAAATTGTTTCAAGTGTGAACTCAGGGCTTTTAAAAGAACCATTGGAAAGCGATTATTTTTCTAGAATTTGTGATAAAAAATCACATTGCCTGCTCTTTTTGCACTATCTCAGGTCAAGATTAGGAGAGATCATACCATTCTTAAATCTATGGCTTACGTATGATTTTATACTTAGTTCTACCGGTGCGAGACAACCGCGTTCCTCACCTTTTTCAGCATCATGAAGAAATTTTGGCCAGTCGTAGCAATCCATATTATCAACCATGCGATATCGGCTCTGTATCTCTTCTACCTCCTCTTCGGTGAGAAGTCTTCCAAATGACTTACTGAAAGCTTCCTTGAAATCATTGGATGACACGTGTCCTTTCCTTAGCGGATCATAATCTTGAAAACAGTCCTCAAGCTGAAATTCAATCATACAGGAAATATGTGTTATGAAAGAACATAACTGCTTCCCCAGGGACAAGTCATCACTTTTCGGGAGGGGAAGGCGGAGGGGGGGGGGGGTGGGTTTGGGGGGATTTTGGTCGTCTTTAGATTGAATTTACCTGATCCCCCTGATCCCCCCACGAGGCTCTATAATATTCTCATGATTCCCTCCTCCCTAAATGGGGGATTTTGGTCGTGTTATGACTGATTTTACCAGATCCCCCATGATGCTCTGTAATATTCTCATAATTTCCATTTCCCATTAATAATCTGTTGGCGATGACTGATCCCCCCTCCTTTCGCCTTGAAAACCATGTGACTCACTCAACCCCCCCCCCCTCAAATAAAAATTCTCCACCTCCCTACCCCCAGGCGATATAATGACTGGTTCCTTGGTTAGACCGGCCCATTGTGAGTTGCAAAATATAATGAAGCAAATCCTTGAAAGCGAAACTTAAAAGTCTTACCATAAGTCCTCTTTCAACGACGAAACGCTTGACTTTATCCATTGGATCATCAAGAGAAATGGACGCCACACTTCTGGATGATATTTGTTCGGAAGGCCTACGAAATAAAATGATTCCTTTATTCGACACTAAAGAGATTGCTCGGTGGTAATGGTAAAAAAATGTTTGAAGTAATAATGGAAGAATGAAGCCAAGAAAAGAGCATAAGGATAAATAATTCAGTCCATTAATTATTGGCTTGAAGACATCTTTGTGTGGGAACATAAAGTTTGGGTCCTTTTTGAGCTATGATATATGTCCATGAGGATATCTGACACAGTGTTGACGCAAATTTTAACCACAGAACTTCCGATTTATCGTCGTATTCTGTACAAAGAGAGGTGCACAGAGCTCTGTGGCAAGTTAAGCTATGCTGTAGGTTCACATGTTATAAGCGTTCAGCATGCTGTTGGGTTCAGCCACGCCAAAAGCGTTGTGTGCAGAGTTAAAATTAAGACAAAATCTTAATATTGCTCTATCGGGAGATGCATACCTTTCACTTCCTGACATGTCAGTAAGACTGATATAGGCTGAAATTAAAAAGATTCAACTGTTAACTTTCTGATTCACTGCAATAATCTGTGGGTAAATTATCATTACGTGGCGAGATTAAAGATGATCAGTCGTGAGATATTATCTCTATGGTATGAACAGTAAATCCCCTATGAATACGTAATAGAGAAAGTGGTATGGTATTAGCTGGGGGGGGGGGGGTCAGCATTCAGATCTTAGCGGTGTAAAAGTTATTGAATATATAAAAGGAAATAAGTGAAGGTAACATTTGAAACAACACACGATTAAACAGAATAAAAGTAAAAGGAAGACAAAGTCAATACAGCAAAGAATACAGGAAAACAAAACAAAACGAAATTTAATTGAACAGTTATGACATAAACTAAACATTTGTAATCAACATACCGCTTTCCAAAGACATGATGGTAACTTTCTCCAGAACGTGTCCTTCCACAGGAAAATTCGAAAATTTTACAGATCTGTGTAAAAGGCAATATTACATTATTATTATTATTATCATTATTACTATTATTATTATTTTAAATCTTAACCGGAAAGTCATCACTAAGAGTTTGTTTTGTTATCTTGCTAATTCATAAACTTTTCTTTCTTTCTTTTCTTTTTCTTTTTCTTTTATACTAGACAACTTCAATATTTGGAACTCCTCTTGCCTCCTAAATCTGAAGAATTGCAAGACTTTTGAACATACAGATTAAAAAATGAAATTTGCTGAACTTAAGTTACTTTTGTAAACAGGCACCAAGCATTGCCTTTCATTTTCCTAAGAAATCTGTACAAGGGCACAGAGCAATCTTCATTTTAAGGAAACTTTATTTTGGTTTCGAGAGGTTATGTTGAAAAGCCAAAATATCCCAAAAAGCAAAAATGAACGAAATCTAAAAAACAGGGTTTGTTTAAATATTTTCAGGTTGCTTTAACAACGAAATTTGGGGTCAGTTACATGTCACTTTGTTTATCTAAAACACTGCGGAAGTGTTATGGAAAATCTCTTACAAACACTAATGTGGACTATCGTACGATCATAGGGTAGGCCTATATAATTTGGATATATCAAAAAATTTGAAGTGGTAAATTGGCCACTGTAACGATTACAAGAGCTGACGTTTCGAGCGTTAGCCCTTCGTCGGAGCGAATAGAGGAATTGTGGGTTGTATGTGCTTTTAAAGGCAGAGAATGGAGCTACGTTATTGGTGGGAACATGGCAACGAGAAAAACATGAATAAATTAGTGGAATGAAAAGCGTACGTTGATCCCTGTCGGATTTAGACCGCCTGTTTGAAAGATGAGCTTTTGTTCAAGATTTTTACGGCTTTCCGTGCTACCTAAGTGTAATGAAAGACCGCATATTGCCATATGTTACTTAGAATGATTAGGTAAATTAAAATGTCTAGCGACTGGTTTCCATGTGTCCTTGTCATTCCTTTCCACGTCTCGAAGGTGTTCTCGGAATCGGTCACCGAGTCTTCGGCCTGTTTCGCCGATGTATATCTTTTTGCAATAAGTGCAAGTTATGCAATAGATTACATTGGCGGAGGTGCACGTAAAGTGATCGGTGATCTTAATGGATCGTTTAGGTCCTGATATTTTATCAGTGCTGTGAATGAAAGGACACGTTTTGCATCGTGCACGAGCGCATTTAAATGTGCCTGGTTGGTCATTAGTCTGAAAAGAACTTCTGACCAAAAAATTTCCTATGTTTATGTCGCGTTTGAATGAAATGAGCGGAGGCTGCGAAAAGATAGTACTTGTCTCTGGATCGTTTTGGAGTAATTTAAATTTTTTAAGAATGATGGATTTAACTGAGTGGTTGTGAGGGTGAAACGTGAGAGTGAATGGAATGCGGTCGGAATCTTCCTTATTCGACGTTTGTAGTGCTGAATGTCGATCAATAAGTTGGGCGCGGTGGTAACCCGCTTGAACGACAGAAACAGTTGACTCTGATTTGTGGTGGAAATCAGAGTCATCACTGCATAAACGACGAAGTCTCAGAAACTGAGAAAAAGGAATGGAATTCTTAACGTGAGATGGATGCGAAGACGAATATAACAAGGAATTATGCGAGTCTGTAGGTCTCTAATACACACTAGTGCATAAACCGTTACCTTCAATCGAAACTTTGATGTCTAAAAAGGATAAAGAATAGTTTATAAGAGTGTTGCTGAAGTTATTTTCATAACGAAACAAACCTACCTTTCTGCCAGACTCAATTAGGTGTAAAAAATACAGCGGTTTTGGTAGAAACAAGCAAATAAAAATCGGTTTCGTTGTAACGATACTCTAGCGTCAAAGTACTGAAATTAGCATGTGAACACGAATTACCATGTGTCACACTGTAAAGATTGCGTGACGAATAACGCGACTACACATTTATCATCTTTGCTCATTTTTCTAACTAAACAGCTCGATAAAAGAATCGAATGCAACGCAAAGTAAATTCATGCTTATTCCCCTCACAGTTTTCACGTTGAATCAAACATTAAGGTCATGGAAATAAGGGAAGTGACCACCCACCAAAGAAACTGTTAATTGTTGACGAAATTCTCGATGTCAGTATCATTGGAAAAGTATTTAGAACAGTATGGAGAATATGCATATTGATCTTCTGGCTTAAAGGGTTAAAGATATGGGAAAAAGCCATTTATGTAGTTATCATTGTACTTTACTTTGTTTTCAAGATGAAATATTACTTTGTACGTATTCCCCATGGTAAGTAATGGAAAAAGTCTGCGCATTATTGCACGACAGACATTTGTGGAGGGTAAGTGAATCAATGGCCGTCTCTAACTTTAGAGTAGTTCCTCTTCTATACATAGTTACAAAGAACGGCTCTCTTTCTCCTCGTCCAGCAAAGACTGCTTTACGGAAAAACAATTTCTTCAATTCATTCCTCTGGGTCTGAGGAATGATCAACCTCTGTAGATCCTAAATTTCAGTTCATTTCCGTATATTTCACCACGATCGTCTGCCAGGCTACATTGTTATTCGTGTAAATCAGTTTTACGCTGATCTTCCATTTTATGTAACGTCTGGTCAACTCAGCACTAACTCAGGTCTAGACACGTAAAGCTATCTTGTTTTCTAAATGCTTGCTACAGTCTCAGTTGGAAGTACGTGAATTCTGTCAATCTTTATTATTTAAAAGTTTGCCAGAGAATTACCAGAGCATCGAATCTGCGTTAAAAAAGTTTGTTCTTTACATGTTCCCTTTTGCTGAGAGCTGTCTTTCACAAACAAGCTTTTTTCAAAGTGACAAAAACCATACTTGTGACATTTATGATTTTTAAGATTCCAGGGACGTGCAGAAATATGAACTTAGTTGGCTCAACACATCTCTGACCACGAGATCTCAGCTTTAAATTCTCAAGTGGTCTTCAACAAAGTCTGTCTTAGAAATAAACAACGCCTATATAAGGTTAATTGATAAAAAGAGGAAGAAGTCCTCAATAAAGCTCATTTGGTGGATAAATTCACTTTGCCGGTATGCTTCTATGTCAGACATGACTGCACGACATTCAGATCATAATCTCCTTGATCCATTTAAGGATGCTTTAAACCCTTTTTCAATAGGAACGTCACAGCCCAAGGCGTTTCTGACAGTAGATCGGGCAGTCTCAAGGTTTTCTTAAACAGACAGTCTCGCGATTAAAACACGCTTACTTGGCATGGCGGAAGTGGAACTGAATCGTGCCACAATTCCTCATAACGATCATGGACAAGGCGGATTAAAATCGCTCAGAATAAAAAAAAAATTCTAACAATTCACTGAGTTTGAGAGCCATATCAAGCCCTAAATAGTTTACTTCAAGATAAATTGGGCGTTCCGAAACTAACATAGCTCGTTAACCGCATTGTTTGGATGTTTAACATAGGCATTGACCCGCAGAAAGATTGTCTTTGCCCCTATTATTCAAACACGATTGTTCTTGATCGAATTTAGTATTTAGCCTCAAGCACGTCTGTCATTTAAAATGACCTTCACTGTGGAGTTAAATACATACACGATTTGACAATTTGCTGGTGCTATATGTTTCAAAGCATGTAATAAATTTTTGTCAACTGTGTCTTGAGCACACGTTATTCTGTTAAATTTTTTATCCTTTTTTGTTTTTGAGGAAAAGACTGTTCAAGACTTTGCATTGTGTGACTCGGTGGACTTGATTACGTAATCTTTACCAGCGACGTCATTCAGGGTCTACACATACCATTTGAAGTGCGCAAATCGCATGGCACATACCTCAATGCGATATATCTTCATAAAACTGACCATCATCTGATTGTCTAGAGATTGTTTTAGCTTGAAAGATTAACTCAATCTTTGCAGTTTATTTTGGAGTTTTTGACCTCTCGTCCGATCACGTTTCAGTTGTATCCTATTCCAGTATTGTCAAAATAATTTTCTGTTTGCCATCCTGGTTTAGTATGCATTGGGTTGGTCGAACGCGAATGCTACAAGCATTTCATTTGAAGACAGAGGGCTATTTGCACAATGCATTGTATACAGATCCTTCTGTTGGTTTCTTAATTGATTTCCACTTAGTTTTGATAATACTTTTAAAACCATTCAAGAATTAAACCAAGGTGAGAATGGCGTTAAAGCTCGTTTCATCTCGATGAAAGCCAAGCCACGGTTTGAATATCCTTTTTGACACAACAAGCCTTGATTTTTCCGGTTCATCGTTTACAATCAACTTTCTCCATTTCATTTATCGATTGCTCTTGGTTATAAGCACCTCGCTACTTGAACGTACCACAACTCACAAGAAAACTTCTTAAACCATCATTTCCCTCTGTTTGAAGGCGAATGATATCACGATTCAGGAAAGGGGATATAAATCCCCCTTACGCTACTGCTAAACTAAAACCCTGACTGCATCTGGTTATTAATCGTTTAAAATAAAAAAAAAAATGTGCTTCTTGATTCTATAAAATTTTCGTGATTTCACTGGTGAGGATCATATGAAAATTGCCTCATTTAGCAGCTACTTCGATAGAAGAGGACATGCGTGAGCTGATGTTTACTCGGTTAAAGATAACACCTCTGAATAAAATTTACAGTCGTCCTGTTTTCCTAAGGGTAACATTTTCACCTAAGCAACAAGTTTTCGCAGAAATGGCTTACCTTTCTGTGAAAGAATATCTCCGACCTTGTTCCTAAAAGCGGATTTGACCTCAGAAGTGAAGTGCCAAGGCGGCACTGTCATCTTTTATGCTAGATGGTCACGTGTCACCACGCTGGCAGCACGCGGAAATAAAAAAAAAAAAACAATCACGAGCGGCTACATGGGTCAAAATTAATACCCAATCAATTTGAGATTTGTAATGGTTTTTTTTGGCTTTTCGACACGTGGCACGTGGCGTGATGTTGATTTCACAGTTGTTTTGTCTAAAATTCAAAAATCCATTCCTTAGAACCCAGCGTGGCTGTTTATAACTCTCAATGCGAGTGAACTGAGCCTTCATACAGTCGACGTGATTTAATTCTGTTTTAACTATTTTATCAATCAATTAATCCTGTACACCCTTAGAGCGACTGGAATTTAAATTCTCCCTACCATATCATCCCTGAATCACACCACGAGAATAAAGGAAATGATCTCTGACTGAAGAAGCGTTTATTGTTAAATAAATTCTGCTTGGCAGCATCTCAGGAAATGTATAAAAAACAGCATGGAAAGAAATGATCACTAACGCAAGAAGCTCTTGATCGTTAAACAAATTCTCCTCGTAAGTTTGCTAGGAAATATGGAGAACAGAATGGAGAATATGCATCCTGATGTCAGGGTCCATCCAGGGAATAACTTCCAGGTCGTGACTCTCCAAGAAGTATTTCCTGTCAGCCGAGTAAGCGACCGTGTTAAGCCTGTTGATTTTGTAACAGTGGGGTATTGAGGTATTTAAATATTTGTTTAATGGAAAATTCTTTAAGTAAATGCTCCTGTCAACGCGTTACCTTGATTGTGCGATTGCGGTAAAATATTTTTAATCCCAAAGTGTTTATGCAACATGGCAGTTTCGCGGAAGTTGTTCGGACGGATTCCACGAAAATCGAGGCTTTGCTGTACGAAGAATAAATATCATTATGACCATTGATCATTGTATATGTTTACTTAACACCTTTATCTGAAAAAAAGGTGTTCCTTTCCATTTCGAGAAGATAAGAGAAAATTTTGGCATTTCTGTGGAAAAGAGGATAAAAAAACTGTCATCTGTAAAAATAATTAAAAAGGATTATGAAAGCGAAACGAAATCATTCTCGGGGAGTGGCACTTACTGTCGTCCGTGGAGTATTCCATTTCCGATGTTTAATTTTTCTTTAAGACTTAAATTGCGGTTGCTGACACAAGTTCTTATCATATCACTTGTTCCGTTTCAGCACTAGAGGAAGTAATTTGAACTTTTCACCAGTAATTATTGTAACAAAAGATATATTTATATGAGCACGATCCTTCGCAGTAAAGCACTATTTGAGCAATAGTGAAAATCAGACCTGAAAAAAATTTCAGGCCTATACGGGATTCGAACCACTGACCTCTGCGATACTAGTGCAGCGCTCTACCAATTGAGCTAACAAGCCAACTGGGAGCAGGCCATCAAATTAATTCGACATAAACCCGTAGATGATAAATTAAACAACAACAAACATATGAAACATGTGTGTGAACTGCGGTTATGAGACGTATATGAGCACGATCCTTCGCAGTAAAGCACTATTTGAGCAATAGTGAAAATCAGACCTGAAAAAAATTTCAGGCCTGATTTTCACTATTGCTCAAATAGTGCTTTACTGCGAAGGATCGTGCTCATATACGTCTCATAACCGCAGTTCACACATATGTTTCATATGTTTGTTGTTGTTTAAAAGATATATTACGTAACTACCAGAGTTATCTTCCAGCTCCGAGTTAGCATGTGCTTATTATGCAAATTTTTGAATAAAGCAGAATCGCTCTTTGAACCGACGAAAGTTTGATTGTGATAGTATTTGGATCTATGATCCCACGAAACAAAGATCGGATTTAGGTGGGAGAGAAATGAAGGGTAATATAACATTGTCTAACAGTTCGATTCAATTAAAATTTAACATTGACCTGAAAAAAATTGTGACATCGTCACCTCATTTGGAGGAATGGTATATCAGAACATAGTTATGTAAAGAGCTGTGAATAGTCCATTTAATTTTTTTGCACATGTTTTTTTTTTTTTTAGATGGAAATGTACGGTTTTATAGTTGGTATGAAACCAGTAATTGGCTTCTTAACAGATATTCTTTTCGAACAGACCTTGGCTAATTTGAAATTTGGTTAACGCTACTCCAAGAACGACTAAGCTAATAATATCTGAAAAACTAGTAAATGAATATTACGTCCCTGTTCAAATTGTTTGCGGAATTTTGCACAATCTCTAAGTTTCACTTTCGTATAACGCATAGCACTACCATATTAGGTCATGAATATCAATCTACCGTAGTTTTAGCACCAGTCATACATACTCATAATAATTTTCCTCAATATCGTTCGGCAGTGCCAGACAACTTATGATATTTGGAGCTTTTTATATCATTTGACGTTCCGAGTTATTTATGGTGTGCGGCAGTCTAAAGCTTATATCACGGTCACTATTGATGTAGCAAAGCAAAACATATGAAACACATAGGAACACCATAGTTAAAGTCCTGCCATTTGGCTAATATAAAAAGATGCCCTCATAAACATTTCAGGACAAAGTCAGTGATATCCAGCTATGATTCTACCCCTGTCGGATCGTATGTGTCAATTAAAAGAGTATGTTTCTTGAGCTATTAAGACCTGAAAACCGCAATAGATGTTGACCAAATGGGATGGTTTTCCAAAGAACCACTAAGTGATTAACTTTCAAAAACTCAGCGACTCCTTATTGCTGGGCTTACTTCGGTTACCCGTTTTTAGCTCGAAGCGACTTCGAGTATCGCTACTCTTTCTTTACGAGACGCTAGTCAATCTGAGGTCCCTTTCCCCTAATATTATCTCAAATTTCTCTAAAAGTTTGCCGATACCCATTCATACTCGTGAGAAGAGAGAAATGCTGCAAGAGCCAACTTCTTCGCTGAACACAGTACATCAGCCCGGTAAGAACTCAAACCGGATGTCTCAATCCAAAGTTTCGCGCGCTACCCGCTAGAGCGCCGTTTCATTACATTTAACATAATGTAACATAAATGCTTAGACCTGACCGATCTTTAGCAGAATAAGTTTTGCTATTAGTTGTCAATATAGCCGCACTGACTAGAATTGAATTATCTTGTAGAAGACAGCATGTGTCCATAAATTATTCTTGATAATTGGGAGGCAGGTCGATGTAAAGTTCAACGCGGAACTTACGTCTGTCAATAGTTGGATTGACCGTGCGGCTTATCAGGTAATAATATAACTATAATCAGATATCATGATCAGTCATTGTTGTGCGTCACCAGGCAACCTAAAATAAAACGTTTCGGGCGACGTGTTGGATAAAGAAACTTCCAGTCAACGAGGAGATTTTGCATCCTTGTTGCCGACCATACCGTAAATATTGCTCGCATACGCATAAAAGAAAATATTTTGTAAGTTTTTCCTTGTAGAATTTCCCCAGCAGAGTTGTTACGTGTTGAAAGTTAGACATTTTACTGAGGTTCTTAAACCTTAAAAGGTCATTTTCATTCTAGCTCTTAAAGCTAATACATGTACCGAAACTCATTATCTGTGAACTTTTCACCTGATTGAAAAATTAAAGTTATGCTCCCCCAAAAGTGCTGCAATTGCATTTCGACTAAACCCTTTAACAACTCCAGCTTGCCGCTTTACCCGTTACGTAACCGTATTTTAAATCTTACCCATTTTCTTAAGTTTCACAAAGCTAAAGAGCTTCTAGAAATTTACTGCATGAATTTCCACTTTGCATTGAGGTGTGTTTAAACTTTCAAGCATTTGCAATCTGTGTGGTAAATTGAATTCAGAAATGCTTGACGTTTTGGTTTTTGGAGAGATTCTCGCATCTAATTTTAAACTTTTATGTGATACTTCTGGTACTAAACTATCAATTTATGGGAAAGCTAATTAACAATAGGTATTTCTGTAACTTTGAGACCTCGAGGCCGCCATATTAAGCACCGGGTCATTAATGGCGATATATTACGAATCGGCGTCACCGATCAGCTCATCCATTGAAATAGAGAGATGTAAATCTTAATAGTGTTATTTCTGTATCAAGCTTCAATCAAACTGCCATTTTCTTGACTCATCGACTGGATGTTTTTTATTAATTTTTTTTTTATCATTTAGCTCGGGAAATCCATTTAGGGTAGTGTCAAAGGTAACCTCATGAAAACATCTCCGAGACACGTACGTTTTGTAAAGCCTTGCGGTATATTAGCGCAATCGATGAAGTTACCTTTTATCGGTTTTTTCTTGTCCTCAGCTCAAAATTACCAAAACCGAACACTTTACGACAACCAAGCTTAGGGCAGAATTTAAAAAAATATTTTGGGTCATCAAGTATCTCGTAAAGGCCTCAAGAGTAAAAGGATCAGTTAAAATTATCATGACGGGATCTTTTTATTTGGAACTGGGAAATAATCATCTCTTTGACATAAGGCCGTATTTGCTTTTAGTTGACCCTTTTGATAGAACATTGCCTAACCCCAGCACGTTTTATTCCTCGCCAGATTCACAAGATATTTTTAATTAAAAGAAAATCAAGATTTTTCTCCGAAAGTACTTTCTCATTTATAATTTTATTTTCCGAGTTAGGCTATTACTGAAATAGTCGGAAGTGCAGAACATTCAATATTAATATTGACATGCGTGGATCATGTGCATCGTTGCTTCAAAGCCTATATATACATTTATAAAACAATACAATTACGTTGTCAAGCACCTCTCGTGGAAAAAACACTTCGTTACTCATCTATAGTAAAGAGCTCTTTTTGAATAAATATGACCGACGAAATCCACCAAAATTGACCGAAAATTTTTGACATGAAATATTTGAGGCCTCGTCTAGGTTCATTGCTAATTACGCCTTCGGTAAAAGTCGCCATTAATCATATGGTATACCAATATGAAACTCTCTTAAACTCACTTGAATTGTTTTCACAATACTGGTTTGAACAAATACGTGAACAAAGTGGCGTGTTTTTTTTTCTTTCTATTTTCAACAATTTCAACTATTTTAAAAAGCGTTTGCAAGTCTCGAGACTTATTTAATCTGAAGACCATAGAATTTGTCTGGTTCCGAGATGTTAGAGGGAAGACGATGGATTATGCGGCCAAGTAACTAAAATAAAAGAACCGTTTCTAAAAATAAAGCTCTTCAGTATAATTTTGTAATTACTGTTGTAATCATTAACAGAAGCACAGAGTTATGATTAAATGTTGTAGAGGACAAATTCATGTGAATCCACAAATGAGAGAGAGTATTTTTGACAATATTACAAATCAAGGTTTACCAAATGCTCTCAATTTATAGCCGAGTTCCCCATTCTCGATAAGGTTTTACCTTACAATTTCTAAGGCCTGATCAAATCGCAAAAGCTGCTACTTATAATACCAAAACTAAGAATATTGTCAAGATCTTTACAGTAAATTTCTCTTAGGGACGGGATATTTTTAAAACCGTTAAACTGGCACTAGTTAGGTGTGAAGAGCCTTTAGTTTTTAAATGAGTTTAAGCACTCGCTCACCTGCTTTTGTTATCCTGTTGAGTGCGCGCCTTCCTGTGACGATATGTCACCGATGCCACCATCTGTGTTCCTGCTCCCTGTTTTAAAGGAAATATCGGGCGGTGTACAATTACTAAGCCAAGAGCAGATACCTGATGGCCGGGACATCGAGGCACCTTGATGATATAACTTCTAAAAAGTTGTGCGGGTGATCCAGGAATAGTTATAATGAAAGATAATTGAGTTTTTGCGAATCAACAATTAAGCCTCCCAAGTAAGAGAGTGTAAAAGGCGAATTTGGTTACGCTAAATTTTTTTGCCATAAATGGGATGCCATATTCGATTTAGGTAAACCATAGTTAGTAGAATGGAGACGCCATTTTGTTTAGCTGTGTGCAGGGTCGTGATCACGTGACGACGCAAAAACCATAACAAAGAGTTGTTTCTCTGAAGTTTGCCGGGTTTCATAACCAGTTCCCCTCTACTAACTATGGGTAAACTAGTACATCGGGGATTGGCGCGCATTTTTAAGACATAAGTACAAGATTAAAAGAATGAAAAAGAGGCCACGAGAGAAGAGTGGAGACGAGTTGTAAATTAAATAGAATATGATGGTGTCGTGAAAAATATTGTGAAAGTCAATGGCGGGTCTGTGCACATAAATATCATATCCAGTAAGGCTTACTCAATTATTGCCTAGACAGTGAGAGAGGGAAAAGAGAGAGCGAATACACTTTCGAGCAGACGACATGTTGGCGAGAAGTGTTCTCCTATACTAGGTGTAAGCACCAATAAAACTTAAAGGAAAGTTTTTGGATTACTTTTAAATCTTTTTCCTGCCAACTTAAGTCTTTATCGAATTAGACTTCATAAAACAATCCCTGACATTTAACAATCTCCATACCATCCGTGGGTGTCAAATAAATTTATGTAATTCTTTTTTTCTCTGTAACAGACAAACTGACGTCTGCATCTATGGTGGCACTGAGACGGATCTGAAACACTGTTTGGTAGAATTCATTTACAGATGTTGGCTGACACTTAAAGATATTTGTATATTTTACTGATTTTGGATTGTTTGACCCTTTTAAACGTTTTTAAGTGTTTGAAATATTTTAATCTCATGTATTTTAATCACGTAGTATATTGTTTTGTCACGATAAAATTTACCTGACCCCCTTGAGGTTTGTAATATTTTTAAGCCCCTCTCTCTATGTTGGCGGCAGTTGATCCCCCCTTCCATCTCCACTGAAAACTCTTGCACCCCGCCCCCACCCCCCTCAAATCCTTCTAAATAAACAATGACTGGTCTCTAAGTGGGCTCTAAACAGGTATGAGTGAACAAACGTGATCTGTACTGTGGCGTCCTCCTGCTTCCATCATGCATAAAATAAAACATTGGAACGTTTTTAACTAAGTTCGTTTACCTACCCATGCTTGAGATTTTTGTATTTGCTTCCAGAGATTAAACGGATATTTCCAGCATGTACGGTGATTGGTGCGTGAAATGAATCCAGGTTTAGCCCACTCGTCCTGCGCTAACATTCGACTGTGGATTACAGCTGGAGTTAAGTGCTTAATCCCGCTAACAAAGCAAATGTTTTGTTCTACTAATCGCCATGGCACGTCCAAATAAAGCGTGCTTAACTATATCTGTTTTGAATTGTCCCTTAATACAGAGCCTATAATTTCAGGTCGGACTCCGAGGTGTGAATTCATCCGGTGTCCATTCCCTCAACTCACGCATCGTCATATTACAATTAAAAATAGACACAACATTTCCTGGCATTTCACACCAAACTCATGTCTTTACGTGGTAATACCCAGCGAAATGGAAACACCATGATGCACAAGAGGCTACGTTTGATAGATTAGCGCGAACTAATTTATGTAACTTTATCTACTACGTCCCTTCTTTCATATATCGCTGCATTACACTGCTCAAAATAACGCAATATTTCTTAGAATGTTATTTGTCTTCCGAACACCGTAGACATGGAAATTAAACTTATTATCTGTGGTAAATACCTTGGTGTTTGATATCGGGTCATGAGTGCGCTCCGTAAAGAGTTCCCTTATATGTGCATAATTTTGTGAAAGTGGCTTATAAAAAACATCGATGCTCTCTTCTTTTTTATAATACCAAAACAGGTCTGAAACAATCTCTTTCCCGAAAAATAAGAAAATACATCAAGTTGCATTTATTTCATTCCAAATTGAGAAGTGTCCAAGCGTCGAATTTTTGCGGATGTGCATAGGGTTTTTTTGTTTTGTTTTTGTCTTTTTTTTGTTTTTGAGGTTTGCCGTTTCTGACGATCTCTCGTCCTGAATCAATCCCTATGCAAACACTTCAACTTATTAATGATCACAAATACTTCTGAGCGATGACTTGCGTCACACATGCTAAAGCCTGAGTGGATTTACGCTGAAATTAATCATAACTTCTAGACGTTTAAGGGTCTTTAAGCAATAAAACCACATCTCATATCAGGCCTCAACGCGATTACCTCATCATCCCTGTTGGGCTGCCTCACGTGCCACCTCCCTCGACTGACACAATTAAAGATTCCTGCTTCCTGCTTCGTTTTGTCACAAACGGGCGCCAAGTAGTTGATGCTATCAAATATTTTTTTGTTAGGAACAGTGGAGAAGATACGTTTTTTCGATGCCATTTATGAATTGTTTGCAGCATCATAGAATGCAAGATTTTATCGGAGATCAAAGAAACCTCAGTCACCTTATGTGTAGTTCAAATACTCCTTTTAAAATGTAATTAGTAGGACGGCCACTCATGTCCCTCAATAACTGGAGTAAATTTAAACGGAGTAATTCTATGAATATGAACTTGACTGTACATAAAGTGTTAAAGTTTTCAGCTTTTTTATTCACCAGTGAATTTAGCTGAGAAATTTGGAATTTTTCGTACAGGATTGGCTGTTAATTTAGCCCCTATTAAACGTAGCTATGAGTTTTGATGTTTGATAGGTCGCAATGCCATCAATATCTAGCTACTATTCGTTGAAATAATAGAGAAAGCAAAACAGTTTTTTAAATGCTTCATGATCTCCCCAAGAGAAAAAATCCATGTCTGAGCAGAATTGCTTGAATTGCGTCGTGGATCAAAACGCGTGAAGCGTGAAGTCAGCCATTAAGGAAGTATTGAGCCTTTCAAGGAAGGTAAAATATTATGGTTGACAATGGCGCCCAATAAACCTCTCATAGACTATGTGGGAGGATTAACATCAACCTCAGCTTTTATGGTGAAGTCAAATATATAGTACGTCGGTCTATGAAACTTCACATCTTAAGTATGAGGTTTCCAGCCCTAAACGAAAATGATTTTTGACGCCTACACGTGGGCGCTTTCAGAGCGTTATTGATTCAGCTCAAAAACTATATCACATATGAAGCCTTTATTTAATAAAATTTCACTAAAGTTTCAAATTAAAGCTCTAGATATGGGTCAGTATTTTTCATGGGGTCGATACCGCTGTGAAACCCACTAGCTCAGTCGTTAGCGTTCTCTTAAATACATGAGCATATGCTAAATGTATCATCGTCCGTTGTTACATCAGGAAGTTCAAACTAAAGGATTCTTGTGGTAAAATAGTGGCTGGAAATCCATCAGTGTCCTTAAAGTCTCCTATGTATCCTCGACATCTCTTCCTTGTCGCCTAACTTTAGCTATTTAGGCTCCAGGGAAAATTAAACTGCGCCTAGCAAGTTTAATTTTCCTGTTGCTTTGTTTTCTTAAAAACAAATATCTGATAACGAATCATGTGATTGCATATTTGCCCTCATGCCGAACTCTTTAACAACTCCAAAAATGTCAACTTTATAAGTACGTAAATCCGAAGCAAATATCAATGCACTCTTTTAATTCTGTGGCCACCTTGTATTGTTAATGTGTACTGATTCTTATTTAGTTTGTCTAATTTGGTTTGCGACCTCACTTCCTGGTACGGAATCAGCAAATGATAAACCAAGCATACTTCTAATTAATCGTTACGGACTCCATGATTGCCAGACGAAATGTAGTTGCCTATTCTGCTGCCCTAACTTCATTAATTTTAGACCTCTTTGATACTGCCATTCCCTTGTGTGATGGGTAACATCCTGTTTTGACACACTAAGATTTATTTTTCTAGAAGAGCATATTAGCAATCTGCATTGCAAATAGGCTTTGTTAACTTCTTTCTGTTGCTCCCGTAACGCATTTTAACTAGTCATCGATGCAAATTTTAGCCTACTTGTTGGCTCATTTTATTTTATTTTGTTTATAACCACGCACTGTTAGGTTAGGCGACTCACGTTTAAAGACGGAATGGATGGCCCGTCAAATCGTAGCATCTGTGAAAGAACGTTGGTAAATTCATAATCAAATTTTGTATTTATAGAGAAGTTATTCATTTTGTGACGCCGTAAATCAAATAAAATCATAGAATATCGGATTTTGCGTTCATGTTCATGTCCGACGTGATTTAATTCTGTTTTAACTATTTTATCAATCAATTAATCCTGTACACCCTTAGAGTGACTAGAATTTAAATTCTCCCTACCATATCATCCCTGAATCACACCACGAGAATAAAGGAAATGATCTCTGACTGAAGAAGCGTTTATTGTTAAATAAATTCTGCTTGGCAGCATCTCAGGAAATGTATAAAAAACAGCATGGAAAGAAATGATCACTAACGCAAGAAGCTCTTGATCGTTAAACAAATTCTCCTCGTAAGTTTGCTAGGAAATATGGAGAACAGAATGGAGAATATGCATCCTGATGTCAGGGTCCATCTAGGGAATAACTTCCAGGTCGTGACTCTCCAAGAAGTATTTCCTGTCAGCCGAGTAAGCGACCGTGTTAAGCCTGTTGATTTTGTAACAGTGGGGTGTATTGAGGTATTTAAATATTTGTTTGATGGAAAATTCTTTAAGTAAATGCTCCTGTCAACGCGTTACCTTGATTGTGCGATTGCGGTAAAATATTTTTAATCCCAAAGTGATTATGCAACATGGCAGTTTCGCGGAAGTTGTTCGGACGGATTCCACGAAAATCGAGGCTTTGCTGTACGATGAATAAATATCATTATGACCATTGATCATTGTATATGTTTACTTAACACCTTTATCTGAAAAAAGGGTGTTCCTTTCCATTTCGAGAAGATAAGAGAAAATTTTGGCATTTCTATGGAAAAGAGGATAAAAAAACTGTCATCTGTAAAAATAATTAAAAAGGATTATGAAAGCGAAACGAAATCATTCTCGGGGAGTGGCACTTACTGTCGTCCGTGGAGTATTCCATTTCCGATGTTTAATATTTCTTTAAGACTTAAATTGCGGTTGCTGACACAAGTTCTTATCATATCACTTGTTCCGTTTCAGCACTAGAGGAAGTAATTTGAACTTTTCACCAGTAGTTATTGTAACAAAAGATATATTACGTAACTACCAGAGTTATCTTCCAGCTCCGAGTTAGCATGTGCTTATTATGCAAATTTTTTAATAAAGCAGAATCAAAGCAGAATCGCTCTTTCAACCGACGATTGTGATAGTATTTGGATCTATGATCTCACGAAACAAAGATCGGATTTAGATGGGAGAGAAATGAAGGGTAATATAACATTGTCTAACAGTTCGATTCAATTAAAATTTAACATTGACCTGAAAAAAATTGTGACATCGTCAACTCATTTGGAGGAATGGTATATCAGAACATAGTTATGTAAATAGCTGTGAATAGTCCATTTATTTTTTTTGCACGGTTTTATGGAAATGTACGGTTTTATAGTTGGTATGAAACCAGTAATTGGCTTCTTAACAGATATTCTTTTCGAACAGACCTTGGCTAATTTGAAATTTGGTTTCTGGTGGAGTGTCTTCTTCGCGCTAAGAGCTGAATGCTGCATCGACATAAATGTTCTGTCAACAGCAATGCATCAGTATGAATACTGCCGGTAAATGATGAAAATATTGCCGAAAGGCGCAAAGTGCTTGATGATTGATCCTGTGCTCGCCACGTTCTTAAAACATGTCTCCAATTTTTTACTGTAGAGGATTAGATAGTAGTTGAACAAGATCAAGTTGTGCTCAACCTGATCTAGAACTTCGGAACGATTCAGAGAGATTTCACTGATTCAAAGCAATTTGTATCCTAATGTTTTTTTTCCCAATTTGTTCCTTTATCGCTAAAACGGTTCTGTTAACGCTACTCCAAGAACGACTAAGCTAATAATATCTGAAAAACTAGTAAATGAATATTACGTTCCTGTTCAAATTGTTTGCGGAATTTTGCACAATCTCTAAGTTTCACTTTCGTATAACGCATAGCACTACCATATTAGGTCATGAATATCAATCTACCGTAGTTTTAGCACCAGTCATAGATACTTATAATAATTTTCCTCAATATCGTTCGGCAGTGCCAGACAACTTATGATATTTGGAGCTTTTTATATCATTAGACGTTCCGAGTTATTTATGGTATGCGGCAGTCTAAAGCTTATATCACGGTCACTATTGATGTAGCAAAGCAAAACATATGAAACACATAAGAACACCATAGTTAAAGTCCTGCCATTTGCCTATTATAAAAAGATGCCCTCATAAACATTTCAGGACAAAGTCAGTGATATCCAGCTATGATTCTACCCCTGTCGGATCGTATGTGTCAATTAAAAGAGTATGTTTCTTGAGCTATTAAGACCTGAAAACCGCAATAGATGTTGACCAAATGGGATGGTTTTCCAAAGAACCACTAAGTGATTAACTTTCAAAAACTCAGCGACTCCTTATTGCTGGGCTTACTTCGGTTACCCGTTTTTAGCTCGAAGCGACTTCGAGTATCGCTACTCTTTCTTTACGAGACGCTAGTCAATCTGAGGTCCCTTTCCCCTCAAATTTCTCTAAAAGTTTGCCGATACCCATTCATACTCGTGAGAAGAGAGAAATGCTGCAAGAGCCAACTTCTTCGCTGAACACAGTACATCAGCCCGGTAAGAACTCAAACCGGATGTCTCAATCCAAAGTTTCGCGCGCTACCCGCTAGAGCGCCGTTTCATTACATTTAACATACTGTAACATAAATGCTTAGACCTGACCGATCTTTAGCAGAATAAGTTTTGCTATTAGTTGTCAATATAGCCGCACTGACTAGAATTGAATTATCTTGTAGAAGACAGCATGTGTCCATAAATTATTCTTGATAATTTGGAGGCAGGTCGATGTAAAGTTCAACGCGGAACTTACGTCTGTCAATAGTTGGATTGACCGTGCGGCTTAGCAGGTAATAATATAAACTATAATCAGATATCATGATCAGTCATTGTTGTGCGTCACCAGGGAACCTAAAATAAAACGTTTCGAGCGACGTGTTGGATAAAGAAACTTCCAGTCAACGAGGAGATTTTGCATCCTTGTTGCCGACCATACCGTAAATATTGCTCGCATACGCATAAAAGAAAATATTTTGTAAGTTTTTCCTTGTAGAATTTCCCTAGCAGAGTTGTTACGTGTTGAAAGTTAGACATTTTACTGAGGTTCTTAAACCTTAAAAGGTCATTTTCATTCTAGCTCTTAAAGCTAATACATGTACCGAAACTCATTATCTGTGAACTTTTCACCTGATTGAAAAATTAAAGTTATGCTCCCCCAAAAGTGCTGCAATTGCATTTCGACTAAACCCTTTAACAACTCCAGCTTGCCGCTTTACCCGTTACGTAACCGTATTTTAATCCTTACCCATTTTCTTAAGTTTCACAAAGCTAAAGAGCTTCTAGAAATTTACTGCATGAATTTCCACTTTGCATTGAGGTGTGTTTAAACTTTCAAGCATTTGCAATCTGTGTGGTAAATTGAATTCAGAAATGCTTGACGTTTTGGTTTTTGGAGAGATTCTCGCATCTAATTTTAAACTTTTATGCGATACTTCTGGTACTAAACTATCAATTTATGGGAAAGCTAATTAACAATAGGTATTTCTGTAACTTTGAGACCTCGAGGCCGCCATATTAAGCACCGGGTCATTAATGGCGATATATTACGAATCGGCGTCACCGATCAGCTCATCCATTGAAATAGAGAGATGTAAATCTTAATAGTGTTATTTGTGTATCAAGCTTCAATCAAACTGCCATTTTCTTGACTCATCGACTGGATTTTTTTATTAATTTTTGTTTTTATCATTTAGCTCGGGAAATCCATTTAAGGTAGTGTCAAAGGTAACCTCATGAAAACATCTCCGAGACACGTACGTTTTGTAAAGCCTTGCGGTATATTAGCGCAATCGATGAAGTTACCTTTTATTGGTTTTTTCTTGTCCTCAGCTCAAAATTACCAAAACCGAACACTTTACGACAACCAAGCTTAGGGCAGAATTTAAAAAAATATTTTGGGTCATCAAGTATCTCGTAAAGGCCTCAAGAGTAAAAGGATCATTTAAAATTATCATGACGGGATCTTTTTATTTGGAACTGGGAAATAATCATCTCTTTGACATAAGGCCGTATTTGCTTTTAGTTGACCCTTTTGATAGAACATTGCCTAACCCCAGCACGTTTTATTCCTCGCCAGATTCACAAGATGTTTTTAATTAAAAGAAAATCAAGATTTTTCTCCGAAAGTACTTTCTCATTTATAATTTTATTTTCCGAGTTAGGCTATTACTGAAATAGTCGGAAGTGCAGAACATTCAATATTAATATTGACATGCGTGGATCATGTGCATCATTGCTTCAAAGCCTATATATACATTTATAAAACAATACAATTACGTTGTCAAGCACCTCTCGTGGAAAAAACACTTCGTTACTCATCCATAGTAAAGAGCTTTTTTTGAATAAATATGACCGACGAAATCCACCAAAATTGACCGAAAATTTTTGACATGAAATATTTGAGGCCTCATCTAGGTTCATTGCTAATTACGCCTTCGGTAAAAGTCGCCATTAATCATATGGTATACCAATATGAAACTCTCTTAAACTCACTTAAATTGTTTTCACAATACTGGTTTGAACAAATACGTGTACGTGAACAAAGTGGCGTGTTTTTTTTTCTTTCAATTTTCAACAATTTCAACTGTTTTAAGTGTTCTGAAGACCATAGAATTTGTCTGGTTCCGAGATGTTAGAAGGAAAACGATGGATTATGCGGCCAAGTAACTAAAATAAAAGAACCGTTTCTAAAAACAAAGCTCTTCAGTAAAATTTTGTAATTACTGTTGTAATCATTAACAGAAGCACTGAATTTCGATTAAATGTTGTAGAGGACAAATTCCATGTGAATCCACAAATGAGAGAGAGTATTTTTGACAATATTACAAATCAAAGTTTACCAAATGCTCTCAATTTATAGCCGAGTTCCACATTCTCGACAGAGTTCTACCTTACAATTTCTAAGGCCTGATTAAATCGCAAAAGCTGCTACTTACAATACCAAAACTAAGAATATTGTCAAGATCTTTACAGTAAATTTCTCTTAGGGACGGGATATTTTTAAAACCGTTAAACTGGCACTAGTTAGGTGTGAAGAGCCTTTAGTTTTTAAATGAGTTTAAGCACTCGCTCACCTGCTTTTGTTATCCTGTTGAGTGCGCGCCTTCCTGTGACGGTATGTCACCGATGCGACCGTCTGTGTTCCTGCTCACTGTTTTAAAGGAAATATCGGGCGGTGTACAAGAGCAAGATACCTGATAGCCGGGACATCGAGGCACCTTGATGATATAACTTCTAAAAAGTTGTGCGGGTGATCCAGGAATAGTTATAATGAAAGATAATTAAATTTTTGCGAATCAACAATTAAGCCTCCTAAGTAAGAGAGTGTAAAAGGCGAATTTGGTTACGGTAAATTTTTTTGCCATGAATGGAATGCCATATTCGATTTAGGTAAACTAGTATATCGGGGAATGGCGTGCATTTTTAAGACATAAGTACAAGATTAAAAGAATGAAACAGAGGCCACGAGAGAAGAGTGGAGACGAGTTGTAAATTAAATAGAATATGATGGCGTCGTGAAAAATATTGTTAAAGTCAATGGCGGGTCTGTGCACATAAATATTATATCCAGTAAGGCTTACTCAATTATTGCCTAGACAGTGAGAGAGGGAAAAGAGAGAGCGAATACACTTTCGAGTAGACGAAATATTGGCGAGAAGTGTTCCCCTATACTAGGTGTAAGCATCAATTAAACTTAAAGGAAAGTTTTTGGATTACTTTTAAATCTTTTTCCTGCCAACTTCAGTCTTTATCGAATTAGACTTCATAAATCAATCCCTGACATTTAACAATCTCCAAACCATCCGTGGGTGTCAGATAAATTTAGGTAATTCTTTTTTTTCTGTAACAGACAAACTGACGTCTGCATCGATGGTGGCACTGAGACGGATCTGAAACACTGTTTGGTAGAATTCATTTACAGATGTTGGCTGACACTTAAAGATATCTGTATATTTTACTGATTTTGGATTGTTTGACCCTTTTAAACGTTTTTAGTGTTTGAAATATTTTAATCTCATGTATTTTAATCACGTAGTATATTGTTTTGTCACGATATAACTTACCTGACCCCTTTAAGGTTTGTAATATTTTTAAGCCCCTCTCTCTATGTTGGCGGCAGTTGATCCCCTTCCATCTCCAGTGAAAACCCTTGCACCCTGCCCCCACCCCCCCTCAAATCCTTCTAAATAAACAATGACTGGTCTCTAAGTGGGCTCTAAACAGGTATGAGTGAACAAACGTGATCTGTACTGTGGCGTCCTACTGCTTCCATCATGCATAAAATAAAACATTGGAACGTTTATAACTAAGTTCGTTTACCTACCCATGCTTGAGATTTTTGTATTTGCTTTCAGAGATTAAATGAATATTTCCAGCATGTGCGGTGAATGGTGCGTGAAATGAATCCAGGTTTAGCCCACTCGTCCTGCGTTAACATTCGACTGTGGATTACAGCTGGAGTTAAGTGCTTAATCCCGCTAACAAAGCAAATGTTTTGTTCTACTAATCGTCATGGCACGTCCGAATAAAGCGTGCTTAACTATATCTGTTTTGAATTGTCTCTTAATACAGAGCCTATAATTTCAGGTCGGACTCCGAGGTGTGAATTCATCCGGTGTCCATTCCCTCAACTCACGCATCGTCATATTACAATTAAAAACAGACACAACATTTCCTGGCATTTCACACCAAACTCATGTCTTTACGTGGTAGTACCTAGCGAAATGGAAACACCATGATGCACAAGAGGCTACGTTTGATAGATTAGCGCGAACTAATTTATGTAACTTTATCTACTACAACAACAAACATATGAAACATATGTGTGAACTGCGGTTATGAGACGTATATGAGAACGATCTTTCGCAGTAAAACACTATTTGAGCAATAGTGGAAATCAGACCTGAAAAAAATTTCAGGCCTGTACGGGATTCGAACCACTGACCTCTGCGATACTAGTGCAGCGCTCTACCAATTGAGCTAACAAGCCAACTGGGAGCAGGCCATCAAATTAATTCGATATAAACCCGTAGATGATAAATCAAACAACAACAAACATATGAAACATATGATAGATAGATAGATAGATAGTTTATTATCAAAAACCTTGCAGCCACAGGCTGAATTACGTTTGATTTACAATAAAATATATACTACAAAAATACATGGCTAAGAAGAACTAATTAAAAAGACAAAAATATATAATTAAGAGAAAAACAATATTACATCATTGCTTTATGGACATAGTGATGGATAAAACTATTTCGAGTACGAATGGTGTGGAGGCGCCGTGTAGTAAAAGAGTGCTGACTCCTTAAATTGACTTCGCACTCATTCTTGGGAGGTAGTAAGCTATAGAGCTTGTGCGAGGGATTAGACAGGATGGAATTAAAAAGCTTATCACATAAGAACTCGCGGCGGTTGTGTAAGGGAACTAGACCAGTCAAAAGAAGCGCCTCATTGTACGAACAATCTGGATAGATAATACGTAAAGCTCGCCTTTGACATCTCTCAAGATCTACTGAAAGGTATTGCGGGAGGCTATGATGATAAACAGGGCATGCATATTCAGTGACAGGCCTAATACAAGTCAAATAGAAGAGCAAAAGTTCCTCCGACTTGACCTGTGCACGCTTAAGCTGACGCAAAAAATACAGGCGCTTGTTTACTTTCTTTACAACTTCGGATACGTGATTATTCCACGTGAGATCGCAAGATATCTGCAAACCTAAGATCTTTGCTTGCTCTACACACTCTAAGTCCTGATCATTAACCTTAATTGGATCAAAGTTCTTTCTAGAGTGACTGAATGTTATGCGCAGTTCCTTGCACTTGGTTTCATTTAATTGGAACTTGTCAGCAGAAGCTTGCGTCGCGAGTTCGTCAACCGCTTGTTGGACTTTGCTGACCTCAGACTTCATGACTGTTTCAGAAATAGTGGAGTCATCGACATATTTCCACATGTCTGTACCCGGGATGATGAGGTCGTTTATCATAATAGTAAATAACCAGGGGCCAAGTTTTGTGCCCTGTGGGACCCCTGATGGGATGGCCCCCCACTCCGAGTAACAGTCCTGACTAAGTTTAACACGCTGTCGGCGACAGGACAGAAAGTCCACTATCCAGTCAATTATTCCGCTTGGAAGATCGTATGAAATGAGCTTCTGAACTAGGATCTGATGGTCAATATGTGTGAACTGCGGTTATGAGACGTATATGAGAACGATCCTTCGCA
Organism: Stylophora pistillata; assembly: GCF_964205215.1. Lineage (NCBI taxonomy): Eukaryota > Metazoa > Cnidaria > Anthozoa > Scleractinia > Pocilloporidae > Stylophora > Stylophora pistillata. Next base: position 18,124,505 of record NC_142530.1, read on the forward strand.
GTAAAACACTATTTGAGCAATAGTGGAAATCAGACCTGAAAAAAATTTCAGGCCTGTACGGGATTCGAACCACTGACCTCTGCGATACTACTGCAGCGCTCTACCAATTGAGCTAACAAGCCAACTGGGAGCAGGCCATCAAATTAATTCGATATAAACCCGTAGATGATAAATCAAACAACAACAAACATATGAAACATATGTGTGAACTGCGGTTATGAGACGTATATGAGAACGATCCTTCGCATATACGTCCTTCTCATATACGTCTCATAACCGCAGTTCACACATATGTTTCATATGTTTGTTGTTGTTTGATTTATCATCTACGGGTTTATATCGAATTAATTTGATGGCCTGCTCCCAGTTGGCTTGTTAGCTCAATTGGTAGAGCGCTGCACTAGTATCGCAGAGGTCAGTGGTTCGAATCCCGTACAGGCCTGAAATTTTTTTCAGGTCTGATTTCCACTATTGCTCAAATAGTGTTTTACTGCGAAGGATCGTTCTCATATACGTTTATCTACTACGTCCCTTCTTTCATATATCGCTGCATTACACTGCTCAAAATAACGCAATATTTTTTAGAATGTTATTTGTCTTCCGAACACCGTAGACATGGAAATTAAACTTATTATCTGTGGTAAATACCTTGGTGTTTGATATCGGGTCATGAGTGCGCTCCGTAAAGCGTTCCCTTATATGAGCATAATTTTGTGAAAGTGGCTTATAAAAAACATCGATGCTCTCTTCTTTTTCATAAAACCAAAACAGGTCTGAAACAATCTCTTTCCCGAAAAATAAGAAAATACATCAAGTTGCGTTTATTTCATTTCAAATTGAGAAGTGTCCAAGCGTCGAATTTTTGCGGATGTGCATAGGGTCTTTTTGTTTTGTTTTTGTCTTTTTTTTGTTTTTGATTTTTTTGTTTTTGAGGTTTGCCGTTTCTGACGATCTCTCGTACTGAATCAATCCCAATGCAAACACTTCAACTTATTAATGATCACAAATACTTCTGAGCGATGACTTGCGTCAGACATGCTATAGCCTGAGTGGATTTACGCTGAAATTAATCATAACTTCTAGACATTTAAGGGTCTTTAAGCAATAAAACCACACCTCATATCAGGCCTCAACGCGATTACCTCATCATCCCTGTTGGGCTGCCTCACGTGCCACCTCCCTCGACTGACACAATTAAAGATTCCTACTTCCTGCTTCGTTTTGTCACAAACGGGCGCCAAGTAGTTGATGCTATCAAATATTTTTTTTTGTTTGGAAGAGTGGAGAAGATACGTTTTTTGATGTCATTTATGAATTGTTTGCAGCACCGTAGAATGCAAGATTTTATCGGAGATCAAAGAAACCTCAGTCACCTTATGTGTGGTTCAAATACTCCTTTTAAAATGTAATTCGTAGGACGGCCACTCATGTCCCTCAATAACTGGAGTAAATTTAAACGGAGTAATTCTATGAATATGAACTTGACTGTACATAAAGTGTTAAAGTTTTCAGCTTTTTTATTCACCAGTGAATTTAGCTGAGAAATTTGGAATTTTTCGTACAGGATTGGCTGTTAATTTAGACCCTATTAAACGTAGCTATGAGTTTTGATGTTTGATAGGTCGCAATGCCATCAATATCTAGCTACCATTCGTTGAAATAATACAGAAAGCAAAACAGTTTTTTAAATGCTTCATGATCTCCCCAAGAGAAAAAATCCATGTCTGAGCAGAATTGCTTGAATTGCGTCGTGGATCAAAACGCGTGAAGCGTGAAGTCAGCCATTAAGGAAGTATTGAGCCTTTCAAGGAAGGTAAAATACTATGGTTGACAATGGCGCCCAATAAACCTCTCATAGACTATGTGGGAGGATTAACATCAACCTCAGCTTTTATGGTGAAGTCAAATATATAGTACGTCGGTGAAACTTCACATTTTAAGTATGAGGTTTCCAGCCCTAAACGAAAATGATTTTTGACGCCTACACGTGGGCGCTTTCAGAGCGTTATTGATTCAGCTCAAAAACTATATCACATATGAAGCCTTTATTTAATAAAATTTCACTAAAGTTTCAAATTAAAGCTCTAGATATGGGTCAGTATTTTTCATGGGGTCGATACCGCTGTGAAACCCACTAGCTCAGTCGTTAGCGCTCTCTTAAATACTTGAGCATATGCTAAATGTATCATCGTCCGTTGTTACATCAGGAAGTTCAAACTAAAGGATTCTTGTGGTAAAATAGTGGCTGGAAATCCATCAGTGTCCTTTAAGTCTCCTATGTATCCTCGACATCTCTTCCTTGTCGCCTAACTTTAGCTGTTTAGGCTCCAGGGAAAATTAAACTGCGCCTAGCAAGTTTAATTTTCCTGTTGCTTTGTTTTCTTAAAAACAAATATCTGATAACGAATCATGTGATTGCATATTTGCCCTCATGCCGAACTCTTTAACAACTCCAAAAATGTCAACTTTATAAGTACGTAAATCCGAAGCAAATATCAATGCACTCTTTTAATTCTGTGGCCACCTTGTATTATTAATGTGTACTGATTCTTATTTAGTTTGTCTAATTTGGTTTGCGACGTCACTTCCTGGTACGGAATCAGCAAATGATAAACCAAGCATACTTCTAATTAATCGTTACGGACTCTATGATTGCCAGACGAAATGTAGTTGCCTATTCTGCTGCCCTAACTTCATTAATTTCAGACCTCTTTGATACTGCCATTCCCTTGTGTGATGGGTAACATCCTGTTTTGACACACTAAGATTTATTTTTCTAGAAGAGCATATTAGCAATCTGCATTGCAAATAGGCTTTGTTAACTTCTTTCTGTTGCTCCCGTAACGCATTTTAACTAGTCATCGATGCAAATTTTAGCCTACTTGTTGGAAATTTTTATCGTGCATAGTAATCGAAAGCAAAAACTTTACTTGTTACAGTATAAATATTCTAGCTGATCCTATCTCGACATCAAAACGGACTCATTTTATTTTATTTTGTTTATAACCACGCACTGTTAGGTTAGGCGACTCACGTTTAAAGACGGAATGGATGGCCCGTCAAATCGTAGCATCTGTGAAAGAACGTTGGTAAATTCATAATCAAATTTTGTATTTATAGAGAAGTTATTCATTTTGTGACGCCGTAAATCAAATAAAATCATAGAATATCGGATTTTGCGTTCATGTGGAGTGCCCGAAAAAAGCTGAGCTGAAGGGAACTCGGGCCTTTTGCTTGAGACAGTCATTAATCAAGGAAGAAGTTATGTTTTCAGCTCATCGACACACTTCATATGGCTAACAGGGACAAAAAATCCAAGATTCTGAGGTTCGAGTTCTCGAGAGGAAGTAAAAGTTTATTTTTTCTGTCTTACGCTCTTGACACCAAATAGGCATCTTTCCTTATTCGACGAACGAATTTGAAAAATTCTCTGTTTCCCTCTTCCTTTATCTATTCCGGAAATCTTTTTCATGTTTGCGAGGATTACGTATTGTTTCAGGCCTAAATGAGAGAAGGAAGATTTCAGTGAATATTTTATCGAAGTACGTACATTATAAAGGATACCAATACAACTTTGTGCCGGTTGCGTACGTAAAAAGTGTAAAACTAAAAACAATTTTTAGCCTTGCGTTTCACGTCTTCTCTCATGTCTTAGTTATTTTATCTTGCTTTACAACCCTCCTCCCAATGTGCCAAACAACCGGCAGCATTTCCAACCGGGGAAATGCATAATACAAATGGTGAATAACACTTTTCTTCTCGAATTTCTCCTCGACCCTTCTTCCTTCGCTGCTGTTCGAATTTATCAATCACATCGCTAGAAACTCACTTGATTTCCTTCTTAAAATTTTACTTGCTTTTGCAAGCTACAAAACAACAACTAACTTAACGATACCACATCCTTCCGGATGGATTATCGTACATCAAGCCACACAGTAAGTATTCTTTGCTTTGGCTTTTCAGACCTTAATTCTTGCACAAAGTACTGGGTTGCCGCTTAGTGACCCGCGTATTCTTCTTCTTGGGTCAGAGCCGGCTAAATACATGAATGCATAGTTAATAGATTATTAACTCTGATGATTGAGAAACAATGCCAATCGTTATGGTGGGCTGTTCTATTTTGCTGCTTCTGGGACAAAACTATGACGTTGGGCACTTAACGCTTATACACGGCACGTGTGTTTGGGCTCCAATAAATTTAGAACTTTCCTGCCAGCTGAAGACTTAAAGTTCCCCTGCTGCTGCAGACTCACGAGTTCTTTGTTTGTGTTATTCATAATGCGTCAGCCTGTTCATGATATTTGCGCGATTTGCATCCATAATTCGAGATTTGTTTTGGACGCGTTCATAACTTAAAGCACACTGAATGCCTTATTTGTATATTGGGGTATCTATTTATAACTGTGGATTCCTTGTTTATATCTGGTGACTACTTTACATTCCGCTTTTAGCGGTCCCATATAACACAGATGATCCCCTAGCACTAAACGCAGATCACGGTTCAGTCATTCCAGCAACAGGCTGAAGTATAACGATTTGGCGAGTGAGAAGGTTAGCTATATTTTTCATGTAATATTTTCCTTGACCAAGCAGACTTCACGCTGTGGAAATACTACGGGACAATTATTCGAAACGCTCTCAATTCATAATATTAGATTACTGCAAGTAATCAGACAAACGTTAAGGGGGACCTGTGAAGAAAAGCTTCATGTGCCCCAAAGAACAAACAAAAAGGAGGACCGCACAATGGATTACTTGTTTCTTTACTCTGCGCGGTCATTTTCCAAATTTAGTTCAGAAAAGGAATTTGCATTGATTTCTTCAACTTTATCTGATGACAAATCAGTTCAAACCAGCGCACGATATCACGCATCTTTGAGCGCTTAAATCTGCCAAGATTCATGATTCTTTTGAAACGAGATGATTTCTTATTATGCACCTCATCACAATTCTTGAAATTTTAGGTTCACGGAAAAAAAGATAGTCTCTCGCAGACTTATGAATCGCGAAAAAGTATTTTGATTAATTAAATTTTTTTTTTAAATTATGCGTGTTTCTCGACAAGACAAAACAACATTCGTTCACACTTCACTAAAAAAGTATATGGGAAATTCCTAAAGGAAGAGTACTTTTCCTCTTACATTTTCATACTTTTCCATGGAACTGAATCTCCAAATGTGAGGAGGTTAAATGATGAATTACTTTCCTACGCAATTCTCCTGCTGCATTTAGCGATATTTCAAAATGTGTGTCAAGTGGGTGGATTTTGTCCCACAAATTGGGAAATGTATCTAAAGTGCAGTAAAATCGGCCTTTTTCTATATTTTCAGGATTAAGGCCTGAGATCAATTACTCTCTTTTTATTTTCTTTTTGGGAAGAACAATGGAAATTTTTGAATTTAGAGACGTAAAACGAAATTTTACGGAAATGATGAATCGAGGTATATTAAATACGGTTTACTTCCGAACAAAACGCAGGCTATATCACGACGGTCCAGAAAGTATGGATTACGGAGTAACGGAAAACAAGTTATTTTGTTATTTTCGATTATAAAATTTCCTTGACGTCACATTTAGTACCACCACTTTGATATTTTCAGAGACACTAATTATTTTTGTTCAAAGAATTTATGATTTACTTGCAATGGCTTTGAGTGTGACTCTAGAGGAATTTCCGTCGAGTATGACTCTTTTAAAACTTGTTGAATACCTTTCGTTGTTTCGTTCACTTTTATAGCGCAGAATACAAGTGGATTTTCCGTATTTCTCGTTCGCCTGGAACTAAGCCCGGTGATAGAGTTGTCCGTAAACTAAAATTTTGACGTAACGGAAACTAAAATTTGAAAAACCGAATTTCCAGCACCATCTTGGATATAATATCATTACTACGTCAGAAGCCGAGAGGGGGAACACTTAAAGCGTACCTAAACCCCAAAATGTTTTTTCGCTTAACGAAATAAGCGTATTTTTTGGAGTATTTCTTTGCAAAATTTTTTAATTGCTCAAATCTTCAATTTTCTGTGCCCAGTCAAAATACGGAAAATCGGCCGCCATCTTGCCCCACGACCGAGTTTAAAGAGGAATGGCTCTAGCGGGTAATGTGACGTCAAATCGAGAACACGAAAGTCTGCATTTCACACATTTTCACTTTTTTGGGAAGGCTGTAGTCGATATTGTCCGAAAATATGCCGACTAAGTGTGTTGTAGAAGGATGTAGCAACGTGCGAAATTTGCAACAGGGTATCGCGCTTCATACATTCCTGAAACAACACACCTAGTCGGCATAAACTAAACTAAACTAAAACTAAACTAAAACTAAATACTTCCCACCTTCACGGGTGTCTTTCAGGATAAAAATTCGTACGTGCGCGTGCTCTAGTTTCACTAAAAAGGTTAGCAGATTCTACATCAGAATAAAGCTTCATATTTGCAGTTTACGAAAATAATATAATTTAAGCGGGTTTTCTTTTGAGGGTGAAGGTTCCCACCACATTACTTTATTCAGTATGTAAAAGTTCAGTATAATTTAGAAAGTTTTCGCTTGGAAGAAATTTGTGGCACGGAGGAATAATGAGGCTTGAGTTCTTTTCTCCTTTTACAATAGCACCATTTCAGTCTTTTTATTTAACTTTTGCTGGAGAGTAAAACTGTCTTTGTTTCTGGAAATCTCATTAAAATTTTTTTTCGGAAAAACAGGAAGCTTGACTCAGGTGGGTGTTGGTTTGCTCTTTGTTTCTGGAATTTTTTTTTAATTTTTCTCGGAAAAACAGGATGAACCTTGACTAAGGTCATTGTTGTGGGTTTGCTCTTTGTGTCTGGAAATCTTATTTACATTTTTTTCTCGGAAAAACAGGAGACTCAACTCAGGCCATTGCCGTGGGTTTCCGGTCATATTCTCCCGCGTTTTTCGTCTAATAACGTGGTAGTAACTAATGTTTATTCCTCGCAACGGTTTCAGATATCTATGTTTTGTGTTTAATTAAGCCAAGTGAATGTCGACGAAAATGTTTTACAATTAAAAAATTTGATCTAATGGTGCACGTTTTATCGATTGGGTTCCATTCAGGAACAAACTCAACGCGTATCAATAGAATTAAATGAACCGAAACTTGCAATTTTCACTTTCCATAAATGGACTGGCTTGACTTTGAAAACAATATTTTAGACTTGGCAGGCAGAATTGTGACAATTCTTGAATGATCAGTGAACTTCATCGTTGTTAACGCTCGAAATTGCTATATATAGCTCATAAACACGACACAAAACCATTCTTGTATTGTATTGTATTGTAATCTTTATTTAGACACGATCAATTCATCAGCCTATAAAAATACATATCACATACGCTAAGATACTTAAAATTAAAACTACATACTATAACACTAAAGCTGTTTTCCGTGAATGCCGTGCGTTAGACTTTAAAAATGTCATTGATCTTACGTTTAAATAACCCCAGAGACTCTGTGTTCCTTATATCGCGTGGTAAACTGTTCCATAATGTGGCGCCATTGTAGCTAAAGCTTTTTCTGTAATAATTAGTGCGCGGTAGTGGAACATTAAGCTTATTTTCAGAGTCCCTGAGGTCATAAGCAGAGTCACGCCACGTAAACTTTGAATATAGATACCTTGGAGCTAGCCCGTGCAGACATCTAAACATCATGGTGGCTTTATGGATTTCCTGCTGGCGTGCAAGATTTTTCCACCCTAAAAACTCGAGTAGCTCAGTTGCATCAGCATCATAGTTAGAGAATGTCAACACACGGGCTGCTCTATTCTGCATTTTCTGCAGTTTGTCTCGTAGCGTTTTCCCACAGCTACCCCAAACAATGTCACAGTAATCAAAGTGAGGTTTTACTAAAGCTTGGTAGATGAGATGTAAGGTTGATGCTGGGATCAGGTGCCTAATTCGCTTTAGGGCCCCGATACCAGAGGCGATCTTTTTCGTTAGTTTTTCGATGTGACTATGCCAATCGAGTTTATCGTCTATTATTACACCAAGCGATTTTGTAGCTGAAACCTGGCTCACTTGAGTATTGTTCATTCTAATTTGTTGTCGAAGTCTTTAATAAAATTCTTGTAACTTCAGCAGAAAGGAACTGTAAATGATTCATAAGGAATCACTTTCAACTGCGTCAGATTACTCACTTTGCGGACGTTAGGATCATATCATCTTGACAATGTGCGACAAAATTGAACTTAAAAAACTTGAATAACTAGACGAGTTTCTGTCATTCATGAGCGCTAATCTCGCCGATTTCTATGAATTTTAGCTTTTACTCAAGATTGAACTTGAATTGGACTTGAGCATAAGCAGGAGTTCGAAGTTCCAAGATTAAAGTTAATTGAGCCAAATAACTGAAAAGCAAAATGCTAATTTAAAGCTTGCAATGTCACGTTTCTCTTTTAAATTTTCTTTCGAAGCGAAGATCGCGATAAAAGGGTTAATTTTCACTTCACTCGAAGACTTAAGGATTTAGGAGCTATACCCAAAGTGATAAGACTTTATTTGCACGAGCACAAGTGTTAAGTAAATGAGTGTGGAAAATAAATCAAAGCCACTGTTTCCCGGTAATGCAGATTACCTTGGCGGAGCCAGCGTGTCTTGAGCTTGTTTTCCAGATGCGCTTAGAAACATGAATAATTGTACTACTTTTCTGGTGTCCTTATTTTCAACTGAGCGATTAGCGTAGAAGCCTGGTTTGTGGGAAATAATTAGGGTTGATGGTGCATTGTGTATGAACGCATACAATAGAAATTCCTCGTTCTTGCATCAACTACAGATTCAAAGAGCCACTATAAAGCTATGACCATCAAAAGATCCTATATTCACCGAAAAAATAACACAAGCTATCGTCAAAGCGTGCTGGTGAATTTATTCCTTGAAAAGACGTATTTTAAACCATCAAAATGTCCTATAGTCACCGACAAATTATCACAAAATATCGTCAGAGCACGCTGATGAATTTATTCCCTGAAATTAATCACTTCTTTTGTGCGTATTCAAGTCGTTCCAGTAAGCCAAGTGTTATTACATCAAACTTTACGGAGACCAAATTGGTAGAAATCGGTGAAGTTGACGCTCATAAATGACACAGACTCGTTTAGTACTATTCACGGTTTTCATTAATGATTTCATAATCAGCTGGCCGAGTGCTTATCAGTTTCATCAGGCTACGATCAACAATTTTAGTCATTCAGGTTGTTTGAATTTATAGTGAGCCTAGAAATCAGTAATCAGCGAAAGGCGAAAGACACTGTTTTCAGCGTACAGAGGGGACGTTTTATGGAAAATGCACTATGATGATTTAATTCAAAACCTGAAATCCAACATTTTATCATTCTATATGTTAAGAAAGTCATGTTTAATAACGCGAAATCTTAGCACAAAACATAATGATATGCAGTTGCTCCTTATTCGAGGAGTGCTGCCGTGTAAGAATGCGGTATTATTAATTTTGATAAAATTCTAATTTCGTTACGTGAATTCCATACATAAGTGGATTTAAACTTAAGTAATGAGGTTTTCACAAAAACATTTAGCGTAATTTTGGCCTTCTTTTCCCCCTTTTTTGATATTACAGATAAAGATAAATACAGGCTATGCAAGACTGCTTTTTGTAGATTTTGCGAGGTTGGTTTGATATTTTCTCGGAAAAGTTGGGAACATGACGTCCCATCTTTGTTTTGATGTTCTTCCGTGTTCGTAGGTCTCATGAATAAATGCTCAGTGGTATGTTGCCTTTCTTAGGTGTAATCACCAGCACAGCCTGTACTGAGTACACGTTTAATTTTACAAAGCCATTCTCATAGGGCTGACAAGATTTTTAGAAAGGAGTATAATAAAAGAAGGAGGCATTCAGTTTTCATTTTTAACGGATCACTTGGTTTCTAGACATTGCTAGCATAACTCAGGCGAGAGCCATCAGTGAGAACAGTCAGCGCAAAGTATTGCATAACAGCAAACTTAGTATATTAAACACCCCATGTTGATTATCACAGATACAGTTACTTTTTCGGAATTGATAAGAAATTATAGGAATTTCATAGAGGCACTGTACATGCACTTCATAGAAATATTTCATCCTCGAAATCGAAACCTCTGGTTGTATCATGCGCCGCTATCGTGACCTGACTACATTTTCAAGAACAATTCAACCGCATAAAAACAAGTTGTTTTTAAATTTTGCCACATTGGACCCAATGAAGTCGCAGGCTCGCTTTGTCTGCAGAATTTTTTTAACATAACCCAGCGCTGAAAAGGAACTTATCACTTGACCAAAGCTGTTTTGTTTTCATCAATCCACTTACACGTATATTTATTTTTGATAAAATTCTAATTTCGTTACGTGAATTCCATAAATAAGTGGATTTAAACTTAAGTAATGAGGTTTTCACAAAAACATTTAGCGTAATTTTGGCCTTCTTTTCCCCCTTTTTAAATTTTACAGATAAAGATAAATACAGGCCATGCAAGACTGCTTTTTGTAGATTTTGCGAGGTTGGTTTGATATTTTCTTGGAAAAGTTGGGAACATGACGTCCCATCTTTGTTTTGATGTTCTTCCGTGTTCGTTGGTCTCATGAATAAATGCTCAGTGGTATGTTGCCTCTCTTAGGTGTAATCACCAGCACAGCCTGTACTGAGTACACGTTTAATTTTACAAAGTCATTCTCATAGGGCTGAAAATATTTTTAGAAAGGAGTCTAATAAAAGAAGGAGGCATTCAGTTTTCATTTGTAACGGATCACTTGGTTTCTAGACATTCAGGCTAGCATAACTCAGGCGAGAGCCATCAGTGAGAACAGTCAGCGCAAAGTATTGCATAACAGCAAACTTAGTATATTAAACACCCCATGTTGATTATCACAGATACAGTTACTTTTTCGGAATTGATAAGAAATTATAGGAATTTCATAGAGGCACTGTACATGCACTTCATAGAAATATTTCATCCTTGAAATCGAAACCTCTGGTTGTATCATGCGCCGCTATCGTGACCTGACTACATTTTCAAGAACAATTCAACCGCATAAAAACAAGTTGTTTTTAAATTTTGCCACATTGGACCCAATGAAGTCGCAGGCTCGCTTTGTCAGGAGAATTTTTTTAACATAACCCAGCGCTGAAACGGAACTTATCACTTGACCAAAGCTGTTTTGTTTTCATCACTCCACTTACACGTATATTTAATGACTTATAAATACTACCGTTAAATTTAGTTCAGTGGTTGTCTTGAACTCTACGGAGACAAACAAGAGGTATCTCGACAAGGTTAGCCATATTTCAGTATTTTCATACTTTGTTGCCATAAAAAAAAAATCGTTCCTGTTAACTTTCTGTTGAGACAGCTTTTGAATTCAAAGTGATATTTTGCGGCAAATTACAATTTTTCACGGATTACTTCAATAATGAAAGGTCACTGAGAACTGGTGCTAATTTGCTTCAGAACTGAGATATCGTACGAGGGCTGTAGGTTTATATTCAAAATTACTCTCACAAAGCCCATATAATGGCTGAAAACTTTAATGAATTGAAGAGAGTCAGTTTCTAAAGTATACATAAGGGCATTGCTCCATCGAAGGACTAAGTAGTGCTACGTAAGCAACCGTTTCCAGGCAGAAATGATCATGCAAACTGACAAACACTCTGAAATTATTATAATCACGTACCTAATCAACAAAATTTTGCCTCACCGAAGACTGTAAAACTAACGCCAAACAAAGTTTAGAAAAATCGTCAACAGTTGTAAAAATCTAGCTTCTTGAGATATGTACACCACCAAGATGAACGCCAAGTGAAATCTTCTTACAATTTGAAGTGGCAAACTTGTTCATTCTTTGTTCTATCACAATTTCATGGTTTTCTCTTCCTTGTACAGTGATATTTCCTTCGTGTCACCTGACGGCTTTCTCGATCCCTTGACACCCTCGATAAATCTATTGTTACTTCTGCACCAAATAAGATGGAAATTTTTCAAAAGCCAGAAAGGCGAATCCAATTGCTATTCTTTTAGTTCTTCTTCACGAAAAAATAACGGGTCTACAGTGAATTCGAAGCTATTGTGTATTACTGAACGATTAATTGTGCGATCAACGAATGTTGTAGAATTTAGCGATGTCACGTATTAGTTTTTTCAATTAATTTTTCGCTTTAAGCATCATTCTATGATGTGAGAATTTTGTTCTAAATCATTTCCTCAAGGAAGCAGACTCTTTACCTTTCCACTTCTCCATATTTGAACGAAAACACGTGTATTCTATTGCTTGAAATTCCAAACCCCACTCAGGCAAAGTCCAAATTCCCAACCTCTGGGGCGTGGACGACCTTAGAATACCCGCAATTTGGCCGTGGGTGGATGTTAAGGCTTTGAATAGATCGGCGCAGTTGAAAGCTGGAATGATTTCATTATTACACAACGGGAAAAGCTTACTCTCTTGTTCCTTTTTAATTCAGGGTGAGAACATCTAAAACAGCGTGCATCTTTCTCCTCATTCTGTTTTCAGTGAACTTCGGTTCTCTCTTTTCCACATACAATCTACGCTTCTGTTAGAAGTAACCGTGAGATTGTGACGAATGGTGGTGCACATTATCAAATATACATTATCAAATATACATCACATTATCAAATATACATCATTCGACTTTGACTTATTCGTGGTATGTCTCACTTCTGTGGTAGAATAATTATGACCGTGTTGATCAACTATTGCCATAATGTTAGTGTTTTCTGCTTGTTGTAATGGCGGTTGTCCATTTAATATACCGCACGTTTCATGGTGTCAGATTAGTAAACCTACATAAACTAATAACGGTTGTCTGCTAAAGCCGCCAGACTTCATCAGAGTGATTAGCAATTGTTGAAAAGAAAAATGGAAGATTTGTTTGAGAACTTCATTCTTAAAAAAGCTGGACTGTAAAAAATTGATTATTCAAACCACAAACCGCGTATGAAAATTTTCAATTAAGAAACATGGCCTGCTCCATGTTTTCAGGTACATCTTATGCGGTTCTGTGGCTCCGATTGTGATGTAAATCAAATTTAAAGTCAGTCAGACGAGGCGTGTTATGCTTTGTTTAACGCCATTTTCACAGAAAGCGTTGTTGAAACGTAACTTAAATGACTTAATACTTTTTTTTTTAATGGTCGATTGCTTTACGTGCATGTATGCTGATCTCAGCAGAGTCAGATAAAAAACTTCCGCAGAGGATCTGATCGTTACAAAACGTTTGGTGATATGAAATTGCCATTAAAAATCAAAATTTTGCTTTGCTCAGATATATGAAAAGCGTAACAAATTCTTCAAATTCTTAATGTGGAACAGCTGGAGTCATTCTTTCCTTTCTCATTGGCAGGATAGTCTCTTTCGTGGCTGTTGTTTAACCGTGCCACACAGGTGGGGGCGAACGTTCTTGCTTGATCGACAAACTTAACACAATAAGTTACAATGACGGCTTTTACTTCCTTGTTGAGGGTTAAACAAACCATACGTCCTCCACCTCCTCCTCCACTTAACGCCATAAACATTTTTATTTTTCCTTTCAATCGCACAGCTCGTCTATTCTATTCATCTTAATTAGCCACAACTTAAGTATTAAGAGTTTGCCGCTTGCAATAAAGACATTTCTAGCTTAAATCTTTAGGACATTTTACTGAGCATAAGATGACACCAATAATTTCCACTTTCCCTGTATATTGCTTGAAAATTTTATAATGGATAAAATTGACTGTACTACTGCCTTTGAATCTGCTAAATTTATGAAGCATTTGGTTCGGCGCACGTTCGCTTTAAAAGCAAATCTCGGATAGGAATGTGGGTACGGATGTGACGTCAACCTGTCTAGGACTCGTCATTGTAACGAGTTCCTCTTTGCTCAACAAAATTTTACGTATTGTAATGCTGAGACGCAGCTTGAATGACGAAATCCTTTCTTTTAGTCCGTTGCTCTCTCTATACATATTGGCCTTCTTCTCAAGAAAGAGAGTAAGCCACTTTTCGCAGAGGACCTAACCATCGTAAGAGAGTGACAAAAACAGAGTGCTATCGTTTAAGGTTTGTGTTCTGTAACTGCTGTCAATAGATAGAATATTGAAGTTAAATGTAAACCTCTAGCAAAACTGATTTTGGTGAAAGGAAGAAGCTTTTGATTAGATCTTATCAGTCAGACTTTCATTTTTCTGTACGCAACACTGTCCGTATCTGCGCCCCATCAGATCACACTTCGTCTAGTAACCGTTATGGGCTTCACGAGGATTTACTTTTATCTTTCGCGCCATCTTTTATACTTAGATTAAAGAATCTTGAACTCCCAGCTTTCAGCTGTAGATTAAAACCTTTTTGCTCAATCGAGTGCGCTATTTGAACTGTACTCAAGAAGGTCACTGGCCTTTTTTGTGAGCCCTTTCCATTTTGGACAGTCTTTTTTTGGGGAAGGCTTAGCAATGGTTTTAACCCCAATGTCACTTATGAACAGAATCGCGCTCACTGAACACGGAAAAAAGTTTATACTGAGGCGAGTCTAGCTTTTTGTTTCTTTGCGATCTTCTATTTCTAATGGACCTAGTGAAATTTGCTATGTCCTGATAAGATTTTTGTGATTAGCACATACCAATGATTTGGTAGCAAAGCGTGGATTCATTCATGTGTTCAAAGACTTAAATTTATCACTCACGACAACTTGAATAGTTCCTTCATTACATATATACTTCCTTGTTCTTTGTAAATGACAAAGAAAATTGAAGCGACTTTTACCTGTTTGTTTTGCTTCCCGATTAAACGCGTTTAAACATGTAAATGTTCCTCATACTGGCTCGACACTTCTTGCTGGAAGATGTCATGATCTTTTTTCTCTAGTGGTCTTAAGCATGCATATCTACATTAAAGAGGTCAATTTTTTAAACTTACAATATGTTTCTGGCTTTAAGTATTGGGAATGACATCTCAAAACGCCTTCCTCACTTCCGCCTAGTCAGTATAGCGTAATGCGTAGAGCCGTTGAGGAGAAAGTAGAAACTGGAAACATTTTTATCAGTGTTAATTTAGATATTTAATTCTAATTGGTGAAAAGATCGTGATTATTCAGGTCTTAACGATGCATCGACTCCAAGCAAAAAGCTCACTTCCTTTTGCATATTAAAAATTGTGTATGGACCTTTCACCTTACGATTTGCCGTACTTTTGGCGGGCGAGATCCGAAAGGTTTTAACAACAACCGATCAGCCAGGGAGTGTTAAAGTAGAAATCAATACGGCTTAAAAAACAATTGATTATATTTTTTTTTCTCCGCTGTTGCCATCGGAACATATGCTTCAGTCTAAGTAAAGAAATAGTCGAACACTTAACGAATGTTATCCCTCAAGGTGAACACATCTCTTCTACAAACCATGGACAGTGTGGAACCAATATTCCAATACTACCAAATTAAAGTGACACATGGAAGCTGACCTGATAATTTAGTTGTTACCGTCTACCAAATAGCGTTTGGTAGGCACTCACTTACGACACTGTTAATTTACGCACAATATTCACAATTTTCCGTTTTGTTTGGTCATTTCTATTTGTTCTGTGTACTACCGGAATCCCTCGTTACTGGCCTCCTACAAAACAAACTTTGTCCTAAAAAGTATCACTTGCCGCTGTTATCAAATGATTCCATATCGAGCGACTTGCTATAATAAAAAAAAGTCATTGTATGTTTAAAAACTCTGTTATTACGAATCTTCAGTGGACACATTTGTTATTCAAACTGAAATACGTGTAAGATTGCATGAATATTGACGGCCAGATAGGTTTCAGCCCAAGGGTACACTTCACTTTCTAGAGTGCACTTCAGGCAGTTTTGTGGCAGCGAGTGTAACGCAAATTAATTCAGGATTGGTCACAGGGGCATACTCCTCTTTGTTCAAACGTAAGTTTCCTGTACATTCTTGCTAAGACACGAATGACATGACAAGATAGTTTTGTTATTTTGAAGTACGCACGTATAAGTTGCATATTAATCTTAATCATGAGCCAAGTGACGATACGTCCAGTCCATGAATTGACCTCGTTAGTATGACAAAGAAAGGAATATTTCTTCAACAGTCAGTCTCATAAAATTGAAATATCGATTCAGAGTTTATGTCCTCAAGATGTATTTACGTTCTCAGAAAGTGAAACGGAGCCGTGGGTGTGCAAGGCTGAACGCGTTTTTTGACGGATTGGCTCACTTCAACGCGTCTGGCCTTACACATGTCAGCTTTCACGTCGACCGAACGGGTTGCTGTGAGCTGGTCCGGAAAAAGGCGTTCGGCCCTGCGCGCCCGTTCACCGCCCTGTGGCATTTTTAGTGAACGTAAATCTTAAATTTAAAAATGTGAACATATTATCCTTCGGCCTCCTGCTCAGTCAATATGCACATTTATGTTTTATGCATACAGAATTGGGAACACCTCATTTATATCAGACAGCTGGGTTACCGCCATGTCTCTCGAGAGAGGTACGTGGAACAAATGTTCATATTTAACAAATGGTAAACACTACAGCGTACACTATTGAGTTATGGATGCACGCGGGAGGTTGCTAAGCACGAGAGAAGCGTAAGAGTCGCTCGAGGCGATAGCCGAGAGCGACTCTAGCTTCTTGAGTGCTTTGCAAACCTCCCAAGTGCATCCATAACTCAATAGTGTACGCTGTGGTGTTTACCATTTGTTTTATAACATAACATTGATACATTGTAGCTAAAGAGTTCCCTTTTACTTAACAAATCTTACGCGACCAGAAAAGACAAGCGCGCGCGTAAAAATAGTCTTTGCATTTGCTCACGTCAGCAGCGTACACCCATGGGCAAATGGGGGACGCTAAATTGACCAATCAGAGCGCGCGCTTTACTTTGGTTATGTTATAATTCATGTTTTTGACATATCGGCTTGAGTTATGTCTAAATAATTGACAATGCAAGTGCAGGCAAATAATGAAGTTTCTCATTGGTTAAATAGGAGCTATTAAACTCGCTGATTTCCCGGAATTGTCAGCAGGCTATGGAAAGTAAGTATATATTTTTCTTACTTGTGATCAAAGAGCGATTTTGACTGAACACATCACACTTTATGTTCTGAAATACTTGTTCAGAAAGGTGTCTTTGTTTTAAGGAAATAGGAGAAGTATTTTTCATAGAAAAAAATAGTCCCTTCAATCATTAGAGGTTCTCAAGGAGATTCACCGTTAGCCGTAAAAAGGAAAAAAAAAACTTTAGCCGTTGGGCGTAAACATTTACAAATTCTGACCTATAATCGTAAAAAAAGTTAAATATAAAAACTTTTCTTTAATTTGTAGCGAAAAGAAATGAACCGTTAGCCGTAAAATGGCCAAAATGAGACCTCACGACAAAATCGTTCATGCATCAGTGCATCAAACTCAGTGTATATGTTAATTTACTAATATCGAAAAAATATCATTGCAGCACGCAGTCATCGGAAGAAACGTCTTATTCCAGCCTGGAGTTTTTCCAGGTTGAAAAACTCATGAAAAAAGTCAGGAAATTTGTTCGAGAAAAGGGAATCATGGTGAGAACATCAATGTTAATTATCCTTTCGCGCTAATCATCACTGCCATTTATTAAGTTATATCTACTGAGTAAAAGTTGAGAAGTTCGCGAACGTATTTCCAACATTTTAACACATTTTCCTCCAACGGTACTTTTCCACTGCGAAAGTAAATTAAGAAGGTGAAGCTGAGACGATAAAATCAATAAGATGCTTTCACATTTCGCAATGCACTACAGCCGAAAACTTTTTTTTTTTTATTTTTTATAAAAGATTGGAGAGACTGCATTGAGGTTAATTTTAAGCTTTAGATGCTTTAAAATTGACTGGAATGTTGTGGCACTATTAATTTATCGAGATTTAAAAATGTTATTGTCTCCGAACCAAGCTTTTAAAATTGTTTCAATATTTTTTAAAAAAGAAACCAAGAAAATTCGAGCTGTTCTTTGCTTGATCGAGTCAAGGCGTGAAAAAGTGCAGCGACACAAACAGAGCTGAAGTGAAATTGAAAATACTTTGCCGACCGCCTTTCTTGTGTCTTTTGGAATACCTAGATCAGCATAACGTGCGTTTGGCAGTCCTTGTGGTTCCGATTTCAGAATGACGCATAATTCACTTGAAAAGGAGTTTTAATATTTATTGTCTAGTAACGCGAAAAAGTGAACTAATTGGCTTTGTTCAAACACCAAGTTGTCTGAGTGTGTACTCTCTAACAACTCGCGGTTGGTGTTATGGTATCAATTGACGTGTTGAGGTTGCTTTTGTTGGCGCGCTTTACAAAAATTTGATGTGCACGCATGATAAACATGTATGTTAAGGGACGTGACTTTGAGTCATCTACTGATATTTAGTCTTTATTTAAAGGTGGAGGATCAATTTCATGAATATGACCCGCTTAGGACGGGGAATGTCAGTGCCAGTGATTTCAAAAAAGCTTTCAAGGAGGCATTTCAGGATCTTCTAGCCGATGAACAAGTGGAAGAAATTCTGAATTTTTACCGCGATCATGATAACTCCGACGTCTGCAACTGGTCAAAGTTCCTCCACGATGCTGAAACTGGTAAGTTTCAAGGAGATGCACATGGAAGTAGGTAGTCACTCTCCATCCAAAATTTGCTGGAGCACTTTCATTCCCTGCATACCCTTATCGAAAATTTTAGCCCTCTCTATTGGGCCATGTGTATTCCTGAAAACCCGATTATTTCAGACGATGAATATTCTTTAAAGGAAGGAGACTGTTGTATTGTAGTTCAGCGCGGCAATAGCCTCATTAAAACTTTCCTCTTACTTATTCCATGCTAGCTGAGATTTCTGCTCTACATCAAGATACTCTTACAGATTCACACAAAGAAGCAGTGCTGAAGAGAGTGGCTCTCCTCATGAAGGACAAAATGAATATTTCCACTTTACTTCCCAGCTCTCCATCTCAATTACCCAACAGGTACTTCATAAAGCAACCCGTATCTAGATGTCCACTGACTTAACTTTTGTCACCCTCAGTTGATCATTCAACCAGTTGAGATAATTTAAAAATTTCTTCAAATTTTGCCTCTGCTTTCACATTAAAATGTGTCCTCTGAGAGTTTCATTAAGTGCTTATTTCAAATTCAGATCTATTAACAGAAAAATATAAGAACCATCGACACTCACCTCTCTTTCATCATTCGCTTGCATAGCTCTGCTGAGGGTCCTAGTGGGTGATGGCTTTTACGACTAACGGTTAATTTCTTTCCATTCTTTCTAAAAAAGGAAAAATTTGTTTTGCGACTAACGAATAAAATTCGTCAATTTTCAGCCTTAATGGCTAATTCTTTTTGTCGTTTTACGGCAGAAGCGCTTAATTAGTATCTAGGGCGCACGAGTTCGAACTTTGTTGGTGTTTGAATATTTTCAGGCTTCTTTCTCAGGAATTTCTCTAAATTCAGATCACCTGTCAGGATTATTTTTTCATTTATTACCATCCAGAGGTCAAAAGAAAAAGTACAAAGATGTAATTCACCTCAGTTATCTGTAAAAGCTTGTTTTGTCGCACTAATAAATTCTTTTATTTTCTCCTAACAGCAATGGAGTGAACGAATTCGACACAAAGGCTGAGGAATTTTTTCAGCTCCTAAGTACCCTAACGAGCAAAGAGGATTTAAAGGTGAGACACTTGTTTTAAAAGTTTAACATGCGTAGGTGATTTTCAACTTCACTACTCCCATATACTATATAGCTACTTAATGAAGTTACTAATATCTAAAGAGATTTTGACCATGTTTTCCTGCGGACGGAAACCAACACGTGTACCACGAAAGAGACATTTCAGTTTTATTACATTAGAACTATAGTGAAGGCTTTTTATAAAAATTTATCTAACGAGGTGTCCAATCCAGAAGAGCGAACAAAATCACACACCAGAAAATCAAAAGCCTTTACCTTCTTGCCAAAATATATTATGTACATTCTCCTTGCTAGACGAAATGACGAGGTATTTGCTTTAAACAAGTGGTCACGAGTTTTAACGGTGAAAATGTCAAGGAAACTGTAGTTCTTTTTTATTAAAACGACTCTTCGTGCACCAATTAAATCTTTTTTTAATTGTACAAGTGTTCCATCAGAACCAACATCATTCGCATTCCTCTTTTAGATTGTCATGAATATGTATACAGACGAAATGGGCTTTAAATACCAAGAACTTCTGCGCGATTTACAGGTGAGAAAATCTACCTTAAGCAGATATAGTAGCGGTAAAAAAGACAAGAATTTAATTTCCTCAAGGATCACTAGAAAATCAAAGTTCAAGATTTTGATCACCTGCTTATTCTTCAAAGTTTAATTTTGTGATGAAATT
This sequence comes from Stylophora pistillata, assembly GCF_964205215.1. Taxonomy (NCBI): domain Eukaryota; kingdom Metazoa; phylum Cnidaria; class Anthozoa; order Scleractinia; family Pocilloporidae; genus Stylophora; species Stylophora pistillata. The sequence goes on from NC_142530.1 coordinate 18,144,859, forward strand.
ACGTCTTAAATTTCCAAAGACATCATAGTTTCTTCGCATAGAGTAGAAATACCTTTCTTGGTGCCCAGTTCTAAAGCTAAAACAGATTTCAGTGTTGTTAAAGAATTAAGATAAAATAATAACTTACTTTATAACTGCTCTTCAAAGATTTTCTGCGTATGATAGAACGTGACCAGCACATTGAAGTTCCCTTCAGACTGCACGCAGTTTTTCTATATTGATTATAATTTGTTCTCATTGTCCATCAAAATAGGAGGTAGAACACTACCATGAAGAGACGGAGCGTTCTTCTAAGAGGAGTGAAAGTTCAAACCAGTCGCCAAGAGTTCTTATTGAAATTCCAGACGATCAAGTGGTAGAATTCAAGCAGACCAAGCCTTTCGTCCGCCAACGTTGGAAGCGATTTTCTATTTCGTACGAAGCTTTAGTTTGGTCCGTATTTCTGATGATGACAACGCTGTGTATTGTAGATCACTTTGTGTTCAATGGTGATGTGGTGCTTGGAAGGAGTGGAAAACTCCCAAAACGCATTTGGGGAACCAACATAGGCGAGACTTTGACCAATGTGGTGTGGGCTGTCACCGCTCGACTGATCATAACCTCTCAGAACTTGATGTTCTATACGATGATGTGGTGTTTGCCAAATTTCATTAGTGAGGTCGCTCCAAACTGGATCATCATGGATGGAATTCGCGAGGTCCATTCAAGGATGCACACTTTTGCGGGGATATTCCTGATTGCCGTTCCGTCCCTTGCCCATGTTCTGGTAATCTTTGTTCCTCCTCTGATTGACGGAACTGAATTGAAATATTATCCACCCAGCACCTTCAACTATAGCACGTTTCCGGATCACTTAAACTGGACGAAGCCCTGGGATCCAGCAGCTGTAGAAGGGTGGACTTTTAACGATCACAAAGGAGTTCATCTAACCTCAGACGAGATCTACCGTTTTGTGCTGATGATCGTTCTTTTCTGCTTCTTCTTTCCCCTCAGCAGATCCAACTACGCAAACCAAAGAAGCTACTCTTTGGCAATGGCCCTGCATGTCTTTGCCGGTATCTGGTACGCTATCGACAACATTAGGAAGATCACTCACGGACTGGCCCATGTTACTAACCTTCCCATACTCATTATCTGGTGTATCGACAGGTTGGTCTCCATTTACTTTTATCGACGCCATGAAGGTCACACTGTTCGAAAAGAAGTCATTGGTAAAGACTACGTCATCCTGCATGTCAAACTCGACAAAGAAGTGGAACATACTGTCGGCGACGTTTATTATCTTCTGCACCAACCGAAAGGAAGCACCGGAATACTGCCACAACGGTCTCATCCCTTTACCACCTTTGCTAATTTGTCAAAAGATTCAACCTGGGACATTGGTTTCGTGATATCGATTATGGAGGACTATAACCAGCTTTGCCTCCCTTGGACATATTGGCTCGCCGACAGTACTGAAGATACTGCTTTCCGTGCTTGGGGACCCTATCGCTCATCTGTCTCAAAGTTGTACAACCAGCTGGTGTCAAGCGTACCCTCGCCTTCCCACTACGTTCTGTTCGCAACCGGGTCTGGCTGTGGCTATTTATTGGATGTCCTAAGCTGCCTAGCCCACAAGACAGAACCGCCTCATAAAGGAAGTGAAAGCGGAGAAGAAAAGAGGATCGATATCTTCTATTCAGTCCGTTGTAAAGCGTTGTACCATTTCCTGCGGAAACCTATCAACGAACTCTTGGGAAAAATCAAGGAGAAGAATGTTGCTTCCATAAAGTTCCGCTTTTATTTGACCAGTCCAGAAGAGGACACGAGTGGAGAAAATGCGGTCGAAAGCCACTTTCAGCTCATTAAAGGTAGGATAGATTTTGAGAAAGCCCTGAAGTCTACAAATAAGACGTCTTGCTGTTATTTTGTGGGTAGGCCAGAAATCGCCGAAAATGTGGAGAAAATTTGCAAGAAAAAAGGCGTAAGGTTGGTGAAGGATTTCACGAACGGCAGAGGACATCAGAAAGATAGACATTTATTGATAAAGTACCTTAAGATGAGTTTCTGGGCTATTTTCTTCACAATTGCCTTTTGTGTTACCGCAAATATTGTTATTGATGTAAGAAGTATGAAACACTCGCTCCAGACTTATTTAAATACGACGAAATAATTCAAAACAGAAACCTTGTTCGTCGTTGAGACGACAGCATTTTAGTTGCTCGAAATAATCTTAAATGTAAGGGATAGGCAACAGAAATAACCTGTGTGCTCTTAAAGATCAATCGGCTGTAAACGTGGAGAAAAAAAAAATAAACATACAACAGTTTAATATTCCAATATTGCGTTTCGATTGTTCAAACCTACCGATGGTAGAAAGTTGTCGATGTTGTCGGGTAGATAACATCTCTCATTAGACCGTTCCAAACCTCAGTTGTTGAATTGGATCGAATTTTAATTTTTTTTTACTGCATTATGCTGTGCTATTTTGAAAATCAACTTTGACTCTTTTTGAATGATAGAATTTTCTAGTTTATTCATTCAAGAACTCGTGTATTTAATTTCATTATTTATTTGTTTGCGATTTGAAAATGTTAATGCTCTGTTTTAGCTCAGACAAAGAAACTTTAAAATGAATCATGGATTCGAATAGGATATCACTCTTAGAGTTGTTTATTTTTATAGTTTACAAGACAGCGTTCATTAAGCAGACACCAGATCCCTATATTTTTACGTTGAATGAAGCAGGAAAATTTGTTAGGGCTACGGAACCTGATTTCCCTCCAATGAAAGTTTTCCATTCAACTTCTTGTCTGCTTGATGCATGTTTCAACGAAAAAAAGATATTATAGTCTATTTTTTTATCTCTATTAATAGTGTGAATTTTTAGTAGAACCATTTTGAATTCTGATTTCTCATCAAACTAAGGTTTTTATTGAACGTCTTATCCGCGGCCGATGCATGTTTCAGCTAAATAAGAAATTGTACCTTTTTATCTCTTTAGATAGCATGAACTCTATGTGAAAGTGTTGAACCAATTTATATTTTGTAGCTTACTACAAGAGTAAATAGTTCTCTTGCTTACTGATGTTAACTTGTAACACGAATCTCATGTGTGAACAATAAAGATGTGCTCTTTCCTAACTTAGTAATGTGTGCACGAGGAACTGCGTTCAAAAGGCAAAGCCACGATAAAATAGTCAATACATAAATTTGTCTATAATCTAACCGAGTATCCCGTTTTGTTCAAGGAAAACGTAACATGGTTCAAAGTTGAATTTGTTTCAAGTGATAAGCTTTATATTTAACAAAAGAAAAAAAAATGAAACCTGTAATGAAGATTGAACGATTTATCATCGCAATGTCGAGTAAAATTGTTTTCAACTGTGAAATTTTCCCCTGTCAGTAAGTTGGAGATGACGGTTTAATAACTTTAAAGCTGGATGCTGTATGAAATCGGACAAAACAAATCAACGACCTGTCTTTCATTTTGTTCCTGAATGAAATCCTAATTGGACTTGCATAATTATAAAGGCAGCTTAGCCAAGAATATTCTCCTGAGAAACTACTGGGATTGTCTACCATGAACGCTTGAAATTACTTGGATCTTAAATTTAGCGAACAAAGTAGGGGATTTCCTTAACCCCAGGAGGTATAACTCTTACATGATTATGACCCATCCTCATTTCCCTTTACCCCCTTTCCCCTTCCCCCCTTTCCCACATTTCCCCTTCTTCCCTTACACCCTTTCCCCCATTTCCCCTTCCCCCCTTGCTCCTCTTTACCCCATTTGCCATTCTCCCGTTACACCTTTTCCCCCATTCCCCCTTCCCCCTTGTTCCTCTTTACCCTATTTCCCCTTCCCCCTTGCTCCTCTTTCCCCCATTTCCCCTTCCCCCTTTCCCCACTTTCTCTCCCCCCTTGCTCCTCTTTCCCCATTCCCCTTCCCCCCTTGCCTCCTTTTCCCGCATTTCCCCTTCCCCCTTGCTTCTTTTCCCCCATTTTCCTTCTCCTCTTACACCCTTTCCTTCATTCCCCTTCCCACTTCCTCTATTTCCCCTTCTCCCCTTACACCTTTTCCCCGTTTCCCCTTCCCCCTTGCTCGTCTTTCCCCCATTTCCCCTTCTCCCCTTACACCCTTTCCCCTATTTCCCTTTCCCCTCTTGCTCCTCTTTCCCCCATTTACCCTCCCCCCTTGCTTCTCTTTCCCCCATTTCCTTCTCTCCTTACACCCTTTCTCCCATTTCCCCTTCCCCCTTGCACGTCTTTCCCCCATTTCTCCTTACACCCTTTCCCCCATTTCCCTTTCCCCTCTTGCTCCTCTTTCCCCCATTTACCCTTCTCCCTTGCTCCTCTTTCCCCCATTTCCCCTTCTCCCCTTACACCCTTTCCCCTATTTCTCTTTCCCCTCTTGCTCCTCTTTCCCCCATTTACCCTCCCCCCTTGCTTCTCTTTCCCCCATTTCCCTTCTCTCCTTACACCCTTTCTCCCATTTCCCCTTCCCCCTTGCACGTCTTTCCCCCATTTCTCCTTACACCCTTTCCCCCATTTCCCTTTCCCCTCTTGCTCCTCTTTCCCCCATTTACCCTTCCCCCTTGCTCCTCTTTCCCCCATTTCCCCTTCTCACCTTACACCTTTTCCTCCATTTCCCCTTCCCCCTTGCACGTCTTTCCCCCATTTCTCCTTACACCCTTTCCCCCATTTCCCTTTCCCCTCTTGCTCCTCTTTCCCCCATTTACCCTCCCCCCTTGCTTCTCTTTCCCCCATTTCCCTTCTCTCCTTACACCCTTTCTCCCATTTCCCCTTCCTCCTTGCACGTCTTTCCCCCATTTCTCCTTACAACCTTTCCCCCATTTCCCTTTCCCCTCTTGCTCCTCTTTCCCCCATTTACCCTTCCCCCTTGCTCCTCTTTCCCCCATTTACCCTTCCCCCCTTACACCCTTTCCCCTATTTACTCTTCCCCCTTGCTCCTCTTTCCCCTATTTACTCTTCCCCCTTGCTCCTCTTTCCCCCATTTCCCCTTCTCCCCTTACACCCTTTCCCCTATTTACCCTTCCCCCTTGCTCCTCTTTCCCCCATTTCCCCTTCTCCATTTACACCTTTTCCTCCCTTTCCCCTTCCCCTCTTGCTCTTCTTTTCCCCATTTCCCCTTCTCCCCTTACACCCTTTTCCTCATTTCCCCTTCCCCCCTTGCTGCTCTTTCCCCCATTTCCCCTTCTCCCCTTACATCCTTTTCCCCATTTCCCCTTCTCCCCTTGCTCCTCTTTCCCCCATTTCCCCTTCTCCCCTTGCTCCTCTTTCTCCCATTTCCCCTTCTCCCCTTGCTCCTCTTTCCCCCATTTCCCCTTCCCCTCTTCACCCCCTTTCTCCCCTTGCCCCTTTTTTACCCTCGTTCCTTGCTTCATGAAGATACTTCACTGGAGGTCACGTCGCACATATACCTTGATTTCTTTTACATTTTTTGTGGCTGATATCAACTTTCAACCCAGTCATATTGATCGCCCTTCCACACACCTGTCCTTGTTCTTATCCCATTGGTGTTTTTCCAACTAAGAAAACTATTATTCTAAACTAATTTGACTTTACCGACAGTGTTTACAATGTAAAGTGGACACCTTAAGAGACGCAAGGGCTGAAGTTTCGAGCGTCAGCGCTAATGAGCGCTTCGTTAGGGGGGAAGACGAAGGGCTAACGTTCCAAACTTCAACCGTTTAGAACCTCTTTACACTGGAAATTTATATCATTTATAAAATAAGTTGATAAAACCAAATTATCTTGTTATACCTCCCACCGGCGCAGCAACTCAGTTTCTTTAGGAACTATGTCCGAGGCAATTTTCATGTTCTAAATCACAGAATACTCAAAATTTGGTGCAGTACATTCTGTAAGGCCTTTGTTTGGTACCACTGCCCTTTTTTGTTTACCCTCGCATCACCACATTTCCGTCTTAGAATTTTCCTTAGGAGCTCCCAGATGCTATAAAAATCTAAAATTCTTAAGACTCCTTTTTTGTTTTGAGTCTTAAGAAACCGGCAGTCTAAATCCCACAGGGATCAATGAACGCTTTTCATTCCACTAATTTATTCATGTTTTTCTCGTTGCCATGCACCCACCAATAACGTAGCTCCATTTTCTGCCTTTAAAAGCACACACAACCCACAATTCCTCTATTCGCTCCGACGAAGGGCTAACGCTCGAAACGTCAGCTTTTGTAATCATTACGGTGGCCAATTTACCATTTCAACTTTGTTGATATATCAAAATTCTTAAGACTCCTTGCTGTTCTTTTCCGATGCAGTCGTTCTTTGGGGTGAGATAGATAGTTTATTAGATAGTTTTAACTACCTATTGCCAATTGAATATGAGCTACTTAGGGGAGTACATAATTATAGGAGTCTATATTTGCTGAGTAGCTAAAAATAACATTCATTAATAGATAAAAGCTTGTAGCTTTTCAAAACTTTGCTTTTGTTTGTATATCTGTAACGTAGAATTCCATAAAGACAAACTCATTGTTTCAGGAAATTGAATAACGTAATTATTATGCTAAGCAGGTCATATCGTATTGAAAAGGCCAGTCGACAAATCGCCTGAACGGATGTCAGAGCACAAACAATAAAACATTCCATATTCACCATAGCTAACTGAAGTAGTGCTTCCTAGAATGATCACGGCCAAGGATAATTATTAGTGAAAATAAACTCTTCTTTTCTTCAACGTTTGCTTACAGAGCAACAGCCAATTAGATTGAGTTGTTTTGATGTCACATTGACGTATATAGCGCTCGTAACAATATCATAAAACAAATATATGTTTTTTTCAAATGTGTTATGTTTGTGTAGTTCCAGTTGCATCTTAATCAACTTTAGTCGAAGTTGTTGGTGTCGTGAGTACCCGGAATTTAATTATAGATTAAGGAAAGCTATTCCGCTCGCAAATGTGGGAGGACAGGAATCCAAGACAGCATTCGCTTTTAAATTTGATTCCTGGGCGTACCAGAATGGCCTATTCGACACTACAAAATCTAAGCCGATCTTGGCGAAGAGACAGGCGTGAACAGCAAGACAATTTTTCAGTTATCTACCTTGGAAGCGTGCAGATATTGTGCCCTATTGGGGAAGGAATTTGCGGATCTATCGAGGAGATCTTTGAGAACTGTAAGGCAAGACTGAAGCAGAAATTGCTTCCAAAACAAACTCTACAGATCAAGGACAACTGCTTTGAACTTTGCTTGCAAGAAGGCGAAGATCAAGGTACAAAGATTGTTTATGATTTCAGCCGAATTATTTATTGTGGAGTTGACAGCAAACGGCGAAAGATCCTGGTGTTCAATTATCATCATCTCGAGGGAGAAGAAAGAGAGGTTTTCTTAACGCAGGCCTTCTTGTGCGAGACAAAAAGTGAGGCGAAACGACTGGCGTGTACTGTGGCCGAATATTTCCAAAGCTTAAAATGTGTTGACGCCCAAGAATACGACGGTGACGAAAATGGAAACTTTGAAGGATTACAACTGTCTGGAACATCAGAGGATCTGACGAGTGAACAAGATGACGGAAGAATTGTTATAAAATCCAATTCTGAGATTGATATCGAGTTGGAATGTATCTAAGTAGGTATAACAACGCTCTTTCCAACCGTAGAAGATAATTCCATTTAACTATAACCGAGAGATGCCAATTTCTCTCACGATCTGAGATTTGAGTTCTTTACGACAAGAGAATTTCTCAAGTATGATTGCCCGAAAAGATTAAACATTTCATTAATTTTTCAGCTATTCTTTGCGTCGGCAGTAGTGGATTAGGAATTTCGCGCAAACACTAGCTATAGTCTTTTCAGTAGACAGGAGAAGAAAGTAAAGGATATGTTTGCTTGTGTTGATGTAGAAAAGCATTCCTACGGAACGACGGAGTAAGTTAGGAAAAAAATTCAGAAATGAAGTGTGTTCCGATCTGTGAAATTTAGACCGTGGGATTTGCGAAACAATACGACAAACCATTGCATGTTGTTCTTCAGTAGCGTTATAGATGTATCAGTAAGGCTGATCTACGCATCAGTTCGTGGTTTTATCGACCGAAATCTTGGAAGCTTATATTCTGAAAAAATTAAAGCCAACTGCAATCAAAGGTGATCCGTTTTTCTTGATACGAATATAGTAGCTTAAGGCCTCGCTGACTTTTAAGTCAAACAATTATAGAGAATTACAAACGTTTGCGCCGATAATCCTCTGATGTTAGGATTTACTGGCTCAAAACTTCAAATCTTCAGTTGGACACGTTTCATTGTTTGACGTTTCAAATGGGTAAACGTGGGCATCAAAACAGCTTTACAAGTTTAAAGAAACGAGAATCGTGCATGCGGTCACATCTTGCCGCTTGTCAAATTTTGAATTTGAACTTAAATTTTAGTTAAAACAAAACACGCGAAGATTTTCATGAAACAGTGGCACCCGACTATGGATGACGTACACCTCAAAATAACACGTTTAAAGGGGCTAACTGTCGCATTTCAGGAAAAAACCGCCCACAGACTTTCTTGTCAAATCAAGGGCGAAAAATACCTTCTATATTCGAAAGAAACACGTACGGATGAAATTAGGACTAAGGTGGGTGAACTATCCCATACAAATCACATGAGATTTCACCACAGACTTTGTTAAACCAAACTCTGCGGGTCGATTTTCCACTTTCTTCTCAAGCTAATCACGAACCCTAATGGTCTGACTGTGTAGAAATAAAATTAGTTATTACAAATTTACTTTGCGCCGGAAATGTTGACTTCTGAGCCGCCTTCCCATATTGATTTCTCCCACGATTAAAGTTTACTTGGTCCCTGCAAATGTTTAGTTTTCCGCCTCTTTGACAATATTTAGATAATTAATTAAGAGACTAATTGATTAAATTGATGATTGATTATTGTGAAGCCCTACTCAGCGGAGCAAGGGGGTCTGGGAAGGGGCGGTTCAAGTTCTCCCTCTATTCTACTCACCCCCCCACCCCCCTCCCCCACCCTTCGCAAAGGACAACGCAATATGAATAATTTGATTTGGTTAAATACTCGGTCCGATTATCTTCTTTTCATAAGGATCGCGAGGATGAGGATCATGATGAGGATCGCGATCATGAGGATCGCGCTCAAAGAAAAAGAAAGGTGTGTGGGTTTATTAAAAATTTCAAAGAGACTTGTTGACTCCAAGCAACTTACATGGAAGAAATTTTAAGAGAAAAAGGTGTACAAAAACCTCTCCCCCCTCCCCTTACTACTCCAAAGCCCCCAGCGCCTCTGCAAGTCATGGACCTTATTTGGTGAATTCTTCTTTTCGCGGTAGATAGATTTACTAGCAGACAGGTATCTTTTGATGATCTAATCAGGTTACTATCAACTCTTCTATAACTGGTAAAAGTCAACAAATATCGGGAATGGAAGTGTTTTAATTTTTTTGTTTTTTGTTTTTTCACTGCTTACTCATTAGTAGAAGAAAAAAGCGAGAGTCGAAATGCCAGGAAAAAAATCCAGCGGAATTCAAAATTGGTGGTAATCTAAGATAAGTTCACACCTAGAGGTTTGAATTGGCCGCTTGTTTTGTTGTTGTTGTTTTTTTTTTTGCATAGATTTAAAAAGCGTTCCCTTTGGATCCACCGTCCTAGCTAGATTATCGACAAAACTCAATCACCTTTGGTTCATAGAGTTCGAAATTTCCTCCGTCACAAGCATATCAACTTCATCGTTTATTATTTTCAATAGATAAACAACAGTTTGCTGTACTTCAAATTAATTACAATGATTATTAATCCTAGGAAACAAATGTACTAGAGCACTCTTGAGCTCTTACACCCACTTCCTGAACTAAAGTTGATTTCCGTTTCAATCCAAAGGAAATGAAATCGCTCATCAAAATTACTATACTTAATTAATTAAAATTTTCATTTTCAAGTTAACACGATGATAAGGACAAAAGTTGAATAATAATCTATACTCTTGTAAACATGTCGTTCACCAAATAAATAGAGCCCTAGAACAAAGAAATGAGTCGTGTTCAGTTGTCGCCAGCGTGGGAAAGGTATCACAAGTTTCCGTTATTAAAACTGATTGCATCAAGTCTGTATTTGCCCGCTTCAGTCAAAAGAAAAGAGAGCACTTGCAATAAAAGGGGTTTATAAATTTCAGTGGTGTTGGAGGTTTCATTGAAAATATATTTCCTTGTTGAGTTAATTATAAGACCACGCGAACACCTAATATGTCTATCAGCGTAGGAAAAATTAGCCGAACCGTTTGAATATATAAAAGGTGGTGGTTGAAAAAGGGTATTCTTGGAGAGTAAAAGCGGCATAAAGTAAAGAAGAGGTTCTCGTCAGACATGAAATATCTGGTATGGTTTTCGTGTCTCACTTATGTATGTGGACTCGTCGAATTTCAACATCCAGACAACGGTCGACTGCGCCGTACAACTGTGGATTCAGATATAAAAAGATCTCAGGTGACGCAAAACTTTATCATACTTTTGATTCAAAGAAACTACCATATTCGGTTGGCACATTTGAAAAATTAAATCATTCTCCTCCATCCTTTGGTATATTCATTAGTTTTCAGTTTAGTTCTTCTTTCATTTTGCCTTTTCCCGCTATCTTATAATTACCAAAGAAACAGTTTGAAATTTCTTTCACACTTGAAATGGATTTCACGCATCGCCACCAATGATAACAACGATGTTTTTTTTTTGCACTTGTGAAAAAGAAAATTTTGAAAGATGTCTTAAATTTCTTAAGACTTGTACTCAACTTCCCTATAAGCTTATCGCAAGAGTAACTTCAGTTCAAAATGCGAGTATCTAAAGGAGTATCTGAAGAAAGGTTATTCGCACGCTGATTTATGCGAGTTTTGGTTTGCAACAGTGTCTCAATGGGGTCAACCTATAGCCGTAAAACGGCCAAAAAATTATCCGTTAATCTTAAAAATTGACAAATTTTAACCAATAGCCGCAAAAAAATTTAACCGTAAAAAAGAAATTTCTGGTGACAACTGAGTGGGAAGATATTTAAAGTTAGCCGTAAAATGGCCAAAATTTAACCATTAGCCGTAAAAGCCACGATCCCTCTCACTGAGACCCTTGCATAAGTAAGACTATTCATTTAGATTTGAAAAGACAAATCCTCAAAATCACCATCGTGCATAATAGCTGTTTGGATCCAAACTTGAGGATCGACTTTACATCCATCATTTCAGCCTTTTGAGCGAGAGCTCAAAAAAAAAAAAAAAAAGAAAAAAGAAAAAAAAAAAAAACAGGGACAAAATGGGAACGGAGCAGGATCTTTTCCTACCTTATCATATGCCCATCAAGTTTCTGAGAAAATACAATTTATTGTAATAGTAGGAAAATTATGTTATCTTCAGATGTGGATCATAAGCTGGATGACGGGAATGTAAACGATACTGAAATCGGGCAAGGTTGTTTTGATGGATTTAAAAAGAAGGTAGAATTCATTGAAGAACTTTCAAAATCACGCAGTTGGCTTTAATTTTGAATTATGCGTGCATCCAAGTTTCAGGAAAAAGAAGATCAACCTCCTTACATTCCGCCAGTGGAATTTGGAAGAAAAAGAGAAGCACCACTCTTGGTAATTAATTGAATTACTTTAAATATAAGTAAGAAATTATCATAATACTATTGTAATCAAACTTTTGAACACCATTGAAGTTATCACTGCAATTATAATTATAGTAATAATGACAATGATAACAAGAAAAATAATGATAAATATCATATATATTTTTTTGTTATTCGTATTTTCAATTTCCTTGCACTTCCTTTAACATGCGAGCTTCTTTCAAAGCCGATGAAAAGTAACGTAGGTGCTATAAGACCCATGTATAATGACTCGATAAAACAACCCATGAACTGCACGTGCGTCTGGTGATTGAAGTTCTCTTTTATGCTTAAAAGCTTTTTAAATTGCACCAGGGTGAGTGCTGTGACTACCATTAACTATTATTTATTATTATAACTTTCTAAAACCACACTCGGGCCCGTATTTTTTATGAAATGCATCTACATCATGCGATTTTTATTTCCTGTTATAAGCACAATTACCATTTGCGTTCTCGTTGCTCTTTTATAATTTTCAGGAAAAACTACACCTACTCCATGAAGAAAGGAATGAAAAAAGACGGTTTTGAGCAGTGACAGACAACTTTTAAAGAAGCAAAACCCCATAGGAAAATTCAACAGGATGAATCGACTCAAAATTTCTACAGTGTTGTTTTAATTATAACATATTAACTTAAATGCAGTGCACGGTGCAGATGCTGTGACTCTAATGTTTAAAAGCACTTTATAAAAACCTAAGATAAAGAGAATCTGTCTCTCTAAACTGCTTGTTGGTAGATCATGTTCAATAAATGTAAAGTTGTCTATTTTCGGCTGTACCAGTTAATGAGTGTCAAATCCAAGGCAATTATAAAGAGCTCTATGTCATCCCCTTTCCTCTAATCTAGAGGCTTGTCGCCACAAAGACAAGGTGCTAAACGAGACAGACGGAAGATTTAATATTTGACCTTCCTTTCACTGCAATCAAGTCGCTCGCAGACATTACGAACAAACTAGACTAGAAGGATTGAAATATTGTCCCTGAAGTCTTACAGCTACGTTAATGTAACGTTGAGTCCCTGTCTGAACCATTTGAACCGGTAGAAACAGTCAAGCCTTGTGGCTAAGTCAGTGACATCGGCGTCCAGTTGATATATTCAAGGGTGGAGATACGGGTTTGAGCGCCGTCGAGGCTCTATTTTTTGTCGTCTAACTCTGCTTTTAACAGCTGTTTCAGTTGCCCTGTACCTGTTCCTTGTCTGATATTTTTTAACTATCTGCTCATTAGCTGGCGGTAACTGAAATTCAAGTACCTGTTTTAAGATTTTGTGACAAAATGAAGGAGCTTGGATGTCACACAGTGTTTGTGAAGACCTGAAAATCTTTTAAATCATTCACCACTGGCTTCTGATTCACAATTTGAACTTTTCTTGTGTTCTCCCAACATCCCACGTGAGTTATTACACTGGTAAACTGAAAGAAAGTGCCGTCTATTGCTGAAAAAGATACTCGAGGCTCGAACTCCTTTTTTAGCGCGAGGCTTATGCATGCACGCGCTGTAAATCATATAGTTACTGGTACGTCATGGAAATACGTTTGTTGCGCATGCAAGACGAATACAGCAGCGAGTAAAACTGGTGAGCATGGCGGATGGTTTACACAGGGCGTCGCTCCTTTTCCAGCTCTTTCTCCACGGCCTGTGGATGAATACAATTCAGAGAGCAAATAACTGGATCAGAGCTCACCCTGTGAAGAAAAACAAAGTAGAAAACATAAAGGGTAGTTACTTCTCGGAAGGAGATACTTTCTTCGAGTTCAGCAACTTGGAAATCGGCACAAAGAATTATGAGATCTTTGGTGGCAACCCCCGAAGTGAAGACGTGCAGACCTTTTCAAACCCGAAAGAGAGTGTTGCGAAAGATTTTCCCAAAAGGAAAAAGAGAATGATGTCCAGGAAAAATAAGGTCGATTTTGAGGTGAGCGAAAGACACGTTTGGGACGCAGACATCAAAGGAAAAAATAAAAAGCAAAGACGATCTCGAACACTGAGACTCTTCGGATCCCGATCGACAAAATCTTCAAATGTAAAGAACGACTTCGCCAAGCCCTTCTGCAAAAGTGATGCAAAAAAGTTTCCTTCTTTTCCTCTAGCGGTGAGCAAGGAATCCCACCAAAATTGACCAGAAGCACAGTTTAACGTTACCCGGCTTTAATCCAGCTTTGTTGAATTCACCTTGTGACAGAATCAGAGAGGAAACACCACATGAAACTTGTAACGATGCAAGACAAAATTTGCTACAGATTCAGTATTAGTTAAATGGTCACAGTTCAGGAAAACAAAAAGGCAAAGAAGGAAAGACAATGGACGTATTACCTGGTACACGATGATAAAGATAAGATATTTTTAATTAGGAACAATTGAAGTCACTTTCAAATAAGCAATTATTTCAAGTACGAAACAAAAAAAAAAGGGGGTCGGAGATAAACAGTCTGGTCGACGGTGTGGTTAGAGGAAAGACAACAGAAAAATCTGGCCGAATAAAACATGGCAGAAAGTCTTCAGAGCAGATATGTGACTGAAATATACACGGCTCGATGCCAAGGAGAGGGGGGGGGGGGGCTGAGGGTGGGGCAAAGAACTGTGAACGTGTCACTTAAGGGCTGATGAAGCCTAATGCTGGAACAAGAGCCTGGGACAGAGTGGAAAGTAAAGTTTGTTTCGCTGTTTACTAGAGTGACAGTGCAGTTTTTGTCGGCTTAGTTTGGAGAGGGCCCTAAACTGGTAAACGTTGGAAAAGTTACACCTGCTTATTGAAAAAAGAAAAGCGTGTACCACAGATTGATAATCATGTATCATGACAACTTCATTGTTAACTAAGATTTAGAAAAAAAGGGGAAGTTGTTTCATCTTTGATATTCTTAGGACTTCATTCTGACTTTTTACCTTTATACAGTAAAGATATTGTGTTAAATATGCTTCAAAATTTAATTCGTAGTGCATGTCATTTCCCCAAGTGCTCTAGATTTTAACTTCATCTACACTGCGCCATCTCTTTTAGCACAAAAAAGCTTAAACTCCTTGATCTTTTTACACCTTCAAATTCAAATATTGATCGTTTTGGTCCCAGCGCGAGAATAGAAAATTAAACCGTAGAATAGGGGTTACAGTGGGGTACAGCGAACATGGCGAAGGAGGCCGGGATATACCGCGCGCTTTAATTTCTTGTTATGCTGTTGCGTTTTAAGTCTGAAGGGTGACCCGTTTAAACAAAGTACTTCGCGTCTCTCTCGCGGAGGTAAAGTAAAGGTCAACTTCAGTGGCCTGTGAACAGGGCTGCCATATATACTTACAAATCATAATGTACATCACCGTAAAGATTTATCCTTGTATTTTAATTTCTCCAATTTTCTGTCCTGGCCCGCCATAAGCGGCACGTCCAGGTTTAAAAGAGTTTGGGCTATTTTGTCAAAAATGGAATGCGAACCCCTGAACAGCTGTCACGACCCCTTTAAAGGCCTTTAAAAAGGTCTTGTATGATCTATTTACAAATCAAAATATATATCTTCATTAAGCTTTATCTTTGTAGTTTAATTCCTCAAAGTTTCTTTCTTGGCCCGCGATAGGCGGCGTGTCCAGCTTTCAAAGAGTTCGGGCTAAAATGACAAAAAATGTAATGCGATCCGTTGAACCATAGTTAATCGAGGGGACTGGTTATGAAAGCCGGCGAACTTCAAAGGACCGGCCTATTGTTTGGGTTTTGAGGTTGAGATGCACCGTCACGTGACATTGACCGTGCATCTAAAAACAACATGGCGGACGCGTGTGATGACATGTTCTTCTTTGGAGACGATTTAGAGGCAATTTTAGGAGTTTTAGAAGAAGAAGAAGACCTTGATGAGCACTTCAGAGAAGCAGCTGCTGATGTAAGCTATAGAATCTGTTTTAATAGTTAAAATATAGCCTAAAAACGTCAAAAAGGAAGATTGAACATGAAGGTCGAACAGACTAGCTTTCGACATCATGCTTTCGATCAATCACTCTTATTTCGGGCTCTATTTATAAACCATTTCTTGCCTAAACGTTATTTTATCAGCTGTTGATTTAAAGATGATTTATGAACCTAAGTAGTGTGTGATGTTGATCGTGAATTTGGTTTTGCAGGTTCACCCACTGAGCGTCACTTGCCCTCATTGTCCAAAGAAATGCAAGAGTAAGAGCGGACTGAAACGTCACATCACTGTTAAACACAAAGATAAAACAGAAGAAACAGAAGAAACTGAGACAGACAAACCAGAAAATCGAGATCTATTAACTGTGGAAACGTATGCAAGCATCGTTGGCAATGCTAAAGTGAAACTTAGAGACAGCAAAATTTATCCAAAGGTAAACAGAGACGAGATATGGTCCTACAACTGCAACACTCTACAATCTTCAACACCTAAATTTTCTGAAATTCAGGGGCTTTATATTCAATTGGCAAAGTCTGGAAATGCAGAGAGGTTTTATGCAGCCTTTTACGCTAGCATAGTCTTGCATGCTTCGAGCCATTTTGTAGGATTATCAAGAAACTCTGCTACATTACTTTGTTCAAAAGTGGCCGACTGCCTTTTAACACATAGCAAAGAAAAAGCAGAAACTCACACATGTGAACCATTGACGAAATTATCTGATAAAGAGAAGTCAGGGTTACAGTATATTGGAGGTTATGTACTACATAAGCTACATAACAAGCACAAACAAGCAAGTAAAACACTAGAAAATGACCATGCAATCTCACTGATAATGGCTGGGAAATGGGACAATCCTATTGGTGAAGATCAGAGATTGACTACAACATTGAATCGAGGTGGACTGTGGAAGATCACAAGAAATGCTCAGTCTGTTTTTGAAAGAACTGAACACTATTTCAGGGAAGCTACACGTAAAACCAGTCTGAAAAACATTCCTTTAGCTAATATTATTTCAAGATCAATGCATGATGTAACTGTTGTCGTGCGATAGCACACATCAGTTCCAGCATTACCATCAAGAGCTTTGTGCATTCTGTACAATGCTCGGTTGGGTGACGCTCCATCTGATGTACTTGCAATCACCCAAAGATTACAAGCTAACTCAAGCACACATACTGCTTGCCAAAACAATGGCATAAGCTGATAAGATGTAATCCCATCGGTGGCAAAATAGGCTAAGCTGAACTTCAACTCAGTACAGAGACCTCTGATATAAAAGACCATAGCATGGCTTGCAATCTTGTCAGCTTTTTCAAGTGTTCCAAAGTTTATATCAGGATCTCCCAGGTCAAGGAAACCAGTTAGTTCCCCAGATACTTTGTCAAATACCAGATTTGACAAAATTTTCATTTCGTCAAAAAGGAGCACAATGTATCGTT
Source organism: Stylophora pistillata (assembly GCF_964205215.1). Lineage (NCBI taxonomy): Eukaryota > Metazoa > Cnidaria > Anthozoa > Scleractinia > Pocilloporidae > Stylophora > Stylophora pistillata. The sequence continues at coordinate 18,161,809 of NC_142530.1, forward strand.
GCACATCGAAGTAGCTGTTTGTAAGAACATTCAACTCCTCAAGTACTTCCTCTTGAATGCCAGCTTTGGGTCGTATACAATTTCTATAGTCCTTCAATGTGCGTTGGCTCGGCAGTACAAGGATGTTACTTTTCCTGAGCTCTTCATAGCATGCTGGGGACTTGGTAGCAAGTGACAAGCAGTATCGAATGATCATAGGATGGTATCGGACACCAGTTTTACTCTTTGTCATCAATTTCTTTTGCTGCTGCCAGAACAGATCCATGAATGGAGTGATATTTTCATTGGATGTCCCCAATATACTTGTAATGTCATTGCTTAACTGGTTGTCTACTTCTACACTTGACTTTTCTATCTCTGATTTCATTTCTTCAAGCTTTCGTTCTAGTTCTGCACACTTAAGCCTCTGTGTTTTTAGGGTTAGCTTTATTCTCTCTGGTGTTGTGTGAGAGACTGGAGCAAACAAATGAGCAGGCTTTGCAAGCTTTCTTTGCTTTGCTTTCTGATCCACCTCTGACTTGTGAGAGTATTTGTAGCAAACACAGCACTGCTCACCATGCTCCACCAAAACTTCACAGTCCCGTGTTCTCCAATATTCCAGCTGTGGGAATATCTCAGAATCATCTCTGAATAACGGATCCACTGACTTCGGTATAATGTGGTGTACGATATCGGATGACAGTTCAAATGGTCTCACTCCAGGGCAAATCAAGAGAACATCAATTCTCTTGATAAGTTCAGAGACTGTGATGTTCATAACGGATCGCAAGGTTTCAAGATGAATCGCATGATCATCTGGCAGAAACCATCCAAACACAGACACAGAAAAACCAAGACTATCATCGATGGTGAGCTGAATCTTTGGTAACACAAGCAGAGAACTCTTCTTTGTCAATACAATTCGATCGATTGCTGCCTCTAAGATCCACTCACTTAGAATTTTCAAAGATTTCACTCGTTTTACTAGATCTTTAAAGTCACTGTAGCATTTTTTAGGGGCCACTTCTGGGATTTCGTTGACTGCGCTTCGAGGTGGACGCACATTTACTGGTGTTGTGAAGCTACGCTTCGGCATGTTTACTGTTGGCAAGGCACCAAACTTCGGTTTCTTTTTCTGCATCTTTTCAGATTGAACTAGAGTAGAAACAATCACAAACAAACAGAATCAGAATATAACGTTTGAAGTTTATCAAAGCTCAAGTTAATTGATAAGCTATGCACCTAAGCACCGCGCAGATTATGTCTAGGATCGCGTGTAGTTAAACTTATAAGATTGCATTTAATACTTACAAATCTCAATATCCTCGGGCCTAAAATGGTTTTCGCACGTAAAGACACGATCATTGTCGATCTGGCGCTTGAAATCTTTGTCTACAACGCGTGTTTTGGTCAATTCGTTTAGCCAAAGTTCTCGCCATTTCTTGTATTCAGCATTGCGAGGGGCAGGAAGTTTCCAGATGCCGATTCCTTTCGTTTTGCGGGACGAGCCGCAACCAAAAACAGAGCAGTTATCTCCGGGCATTCCTTCTTCATTTATAGATACATACAAGCAGTATTTAAGAAGGAATAGTAATATTACAGACGTAAAACGTGCAGTCATCAGTACAAACGCTCACATGTGAGACGCCATCTTGAATCTATGTGATGCACGGTCACGCTAGGTTGAACTCGAAAAACCAAAACAATAAGCTATCCCTTTGAAGTTCGCCGGCTTTCATAACCAGTCCCCTCGATTAACTATGGTTGAACGGCTGTCACGCAAGAGGTCATGTATTTGATAATTTCTTAGCAGCCCAAGAAAGAAACTTTAAGGAATTAAACTACAAGGATAAAACTTTAAGATAACATCTATTTTGGTTTGTAAATATATCATACAAGACCTTTTTAAAGGCCTTTAAATGGGTCGTGACAGCTGTTCAACGGTTCGCATTGCATTTTTGACAAAATAGCCCAAACTCTTTTATAATAAAGTTCGGATAGAACGCCTGCTGTCATTGGTTGAAAGGGTGTGCTCTATCAGAGTATAGAACATGGAGTTGAAGCTGTCACGCCATCTGCCAATTTGTAACATGGCGGATCAAATTCCGAATTTTTCTCTCGGGTTTTTATTCGACCCAGAAGTCCTCTACGACCTAGAAGACGAAAGAGAAAACGAGTTATTAGCGTCGATCGATTTAGAGGATTCTGTCAGTGACAATGCGACCTATCCGTTAACTGAAAGTGAGGTTTCCAACGAAGTTAATTATGAAAACAATGAGCGCCGCGGCAATTTAAACAGGCAAAGATTTGAAAACATGTCAAGTGCCGCAATAGACGACATAATTACAAGAGCGGAAAGAAAGAAAACCAAACAATCCACCAAATGGGCTATCTGAGTTTTTGAAGGTGAGTTTTTTCGTTGCAAAAATATGATAAATACAATATAAAAATCTCGAATAGAGTGGACGCACATTTGCTAAATGTTCTTAAAAAAAAAGAACAATCAAGGAAAGTGGATAATTTTAAAATTGGCTAGCAAACACACGTTTCTAACCAACAACTATAACTTTCTCTCGAAAATGAACACCAAAATACAAATAAAAATCTTTTTTTTCGTTGCCGTTTTTTAATAGCTTGGTGTAGCGAAAGAAAAGTTGCCAAGAACCTCCACAACAAAGAGCTTGACCCGAATCTCCGCTACTTTTACGCAGAAGCACGAACAAAAGATGGTGCATTGTATTCAAGGTCATTCCTTCTTGGATTGCGAAATGCAATTGAAAGACACCTCTACAACCCGCCATTTAACAGGGGCATCTCCATTTCAAAAGGCACAGATTTCCAAGCGTCAAACAAGCTCCTTCAGAGTCAGATAAAGCTAAACAAGCGCGAGAACAAAGAAAATACAAAACACAAAACTCCAATTCCAGTAGCTACGGTGACTCTCTAGGGCCATCCACCTACAAAAATTTTCATGACTTTATCGCGCGATAAGTTTTGCTAAGCCCGTTCATTAAAAAAAATTGCAATCAACATTATCGCGCGATAATATTATCTATCTCGGGATAAGTTGATATATCGCGCGATAAGTTGTTCTATCGCGCGATAAGTTGTTCTATCGCGCGATAGGTAGTTCTATCGCGCAATAGGTTGTTCTATCGCGCGATAAGTTGTTGTATCGCGCGATAAGTTGTTCTATCGCGCCATAAGTTGTTGTATCGCGCGATAAGTTGTTCTATCGCGCGATAAGTTGTTCTATCGCGCGATAAGTTGTTCTATCGCGCGGTAAGTTGTTGTATCGCGCGATAAGTTGTTGTATCGCGCGATAAGTTGTTGTATCGCGCGATAAGTTGTCGTATCGCGCGATAAGTTGTCGTATCGCGCGATAAGTTGTCGTATCGCGCGATAAGTTGTTCTATCGCGCGATAAGTTGTTCTATCGCGCGATAAGTTGTTCTATCGCGCGATAAGTTGTTTTATCGCGCGATAAGTTGTTTTATCGCGCGATACAGTGTTCTATCGCGCGATAAGTTGTTCTATCGCGCGATAAGTAGTTCTATCGCGCGATAAGTTGTTCTATGGCGCGATAAGTTTATCTATCGCGCGATAATGTTGATTGCAAATTTTTTGAATGAATGGAGTTAGCAAAATTTATCGCGCGATAAAGTCATGAAAATTTTTGAAGGTGGATGGCCCTTGAGAGCCACTGTAAGTAGCAGACCTCCAAAAGTTGACGTCGTCAAAAACAATGCGGGGAGACAATCCTTGGGGTCTTTTGCGGAATATCTGGCTTCATATAACCTTGTACTGGTGTCGTCGAGGACGCGAAGGTCTACGATAGTTGACGAAGCAAAACTTCCAGTTTTCATTAGACGACAACGGACGGGAATACGTTTCAATGGCCCATGACGAGGCTACTGGGAACTATCCAGGGGGGATTGAAGACATCAGCAGTGTAGAAAAGGGGGCTAGGATGTATTCAACATCAGAGGATCCATTTTTTGACGGCCTCAACCGTGCCTCAAAAACTATCTCCAGAAGTTAAATCCTGCCTGCGAAGCACTTTTTCAGTACCCACAGCGAGCCGTGAAATTTGAAGATAAAGTTTGGTACGACAAGAAGCCTCTGGGGGTCAACAAAATTTAAGGAATGATGAAAGAAATTTCTAAACTAGCGTCTCTTTCAAGAATCTACACGGACCATAGTGTCAGAGCCACTGGAATCACACTGCGGTCCAGCGCGCAAGTTCCATCGCGGCACATAATGGTGATCTCTGGTCGTCGAAGTCAGGCTAGCCTGAGGAATTACAACACTCGTTCATCCAGTGAACAGTTAAGGGCTTGTTCAGATATCCTCTCTGGTGCATTGAATGGAAGACCATCCCAGCCAAGTTCCTCTGATGCAGCTACCAGTTCAGAAAATCCTCTCGCTGCTGTAAATTCGACCGTTGTTTATTCACAGAACAACACAGCGCAGCAGTTTGTCAAGTTCCAACCACAAGCTTTAAGCAGTTTGTTTTTAAATTGTCACGTTGATAACGTCCAGGTTTTTCATGGGCCAAAATTCGGCCGGATGTCATTAATCATGAGATACAATGAAATATATGAAGTTCATATATTTTGTACTGCGGTATTAGATACATATGATGCACGATTTAAATATTCATGCCGATCAGCTCACAGTACCAGAGCTGCGTCTGTTTCAGCAGCCAGCAGGGCTAATGTAAATATTGATGACATTCTCCAAACTGCAGGCTGGTAATCTGAATGCTGAATATTTCAATTTTTTTTTATTTTTTTCAGGTCTGATTTTCGCTATTGCTTAAATAGCGCTATCTATTGCGAGGATCGTGCATCATAGGTGTCATTCATCATGTTACTAAAGATACTGGTTTTTGTACACAAAAAATGCACGTTTATGCATTCGAATTATTAAGTAAGATTTTCGATTCTTCGTGATAGCTTTTCATGGTTTGACATTTTGACAGCTTTAGTCTTGTTTATCCAATCAAATTAGGTTGCCCATTCTAACAAGGATTCTGATTGGCTTATTGTAAGCGTGCTCTGTCAGAGTTTAGAGCCTTCTGACGACACTGTTGTTCGTTTTGAAAATAAAGTTTGTTTGAAGATTTAAAAATTAAACGAGATTTACCTGTAAGTTGAAGTTTGATTGTGTTTCTACCGAGTTACAGAGATTATATGAGATAGCAAGCGCATGCGCCGATCAGGCTTTAAAGACTAAATGTACGTGTTACCCAAGAGCACAGGGGTGGGCCGGGAAATTGGGCTTTAAATCTCTCAGCATCCTGTAACTCGGTAGAATCACAATCAAACTTCAACTTACAGGTAAGTTTCGTTTAATTTTTAAATTCTACCTCGTTACCATGCTGAGAGATTCCATGAGACTTCAAAACAACACGGACATGAAGAAACAGCAACATGCCTATTTAATGGTAATGTGTAAATGATATATTTTACATAAATGACAAGACTGATCTTGCATAGATTGAAACCTTAGCGATTGGTTCGTTGTAAAAGCGAGCAAAACAGCATTCAGATGACCAGCCTGCAGTTTGGAGAATGTCATCAATATTTACATTAGCCCCGCTGGCTGCTGAAACAGACGCAACTCTGGTACTGTGAGCTGATCGGCATGAATATTTTGTTTTAGTATATACTAAAACAGTGGATAGCGTTGAAGGTGCGCTCTGATTGGCTAGTCAAACTCCGAATATCCTTTGCTATTTACCTCCGAGCAACTCGGGAAAAAATGGCGTGCCGGTTTGCATCCGTGACAAGCGAAGAAATCACTCAAATAACGACGAAGCAGTCCCTGAAAACACAGAAAGCGACTAAATTTGGTTTGGCCGTGTTTAAAGGTAATGGTAACTGGGAGTTTATCGATAAAAACCAATGAAAAAGGTTTTGTTTACAAATGCAAATTAATCTTGCGTAACCTCACTTGTTCACTTGAAAATCAAAGTTAAATGGTATTTTTTACAGAATGGTTTCAAATACAGAAAGAGTTTGCAACACCATTTGAAGAAATGTCGCCACCAGAGCTAAACAAATGTCTTCAGAAATTTTATCTGTCAGCGAAAAAACGAGACGGCAAGTTTTACAACAAAAAATCACTTACCGCGATCCGAGCCGCGTCGGATCGTTACGAGCGGGAAAATGTTGGAATCGTTGCTGGAATGTATGAATTAAAATCAATCCTTGGTGGTGTATATTATCTCACTGTTTTAGTATATACTAAAACAACTATTCACCTCAGTGTCGGTGGTTAGCGGTGAATATTTACCTCGCCGCTTCGCGGCTCGGTAAATATCCATCACTAACCACCTCCACTTCTGTGAATAGTTGTTAAATATCAATACCAGCAAAAGCCAAAGTACATTGCACCATCTAGTTACAATATCCCTGCTGACAAGCTTATAAGGCTTAACGTAACTTAGTAACAGCTGTGATCGGCCACTACCTCTCAATGCTTTGGTTCTCACAAGATATTCCTTAAGTGTAGTAACAACACAAGTGCAGGGTCGTTCAAACGATTCCAGAACAACTTGAGGGTTAGATACCCCTGGTTTGCTTTGTTTGAGGTGGCTAGGGATGACAAATGTGTATTTGTCATCACTCACAAACATATAATTTATGTCTAATAAATGGATAGTCTGGCCTCGCTGGCCCGATACCAATAACATAAAACGTTACAAGTTTTAACGTGAGTTGTTTAAGTGTCAATGATTCAACAGGATGAAGGGTAGCCAGGTATGTTAAGACCACTTGGACATCCCAAACTTCTGCTTGGGCTTAGGTGGCCGTGACTGGAAGACACCTTTCAACAGACGACAAACTAGCGGGTTCTGTCCCAGTACAGAGCCATCATTCAAGGACACATAAGAAGACAATGCACTTCTAGCACAGTTGATGGCACTGTAAACAAGTACTTCGTCAAAAAATTCAGAAAGGAAATCCAAGACTGCTACTATAGGTGGCTGAAGATGATTGACCTTCCTTTTGGGACAAAATCCTGTCCATTTTTCGATGTACCCGGAGTATTGTTTCTTCGTACCTCCTCGCAAGGATGCCATGAGCAATCCAACAGCTGACTTCGATACTCCACTTGTTTCATAGTATTGCCTGAAAAAATACACGCCATCAGTCTCATTTAGTTTCTTAGAGGATGTAGAGTCCCTGATTGTGGAAGGATGAGGAGGTCCTTCTCTTGTGGGAGCTGTAATGGATTTGCCACCAGAAGGCCTTTGGGGCCACCAAACCTGTGTCGGCCAGACAGGAGCTATAAACAGTGCTAAATTCTGATCGTTTTCCAATTTCTGCAGAAATCTATTAATTGCGTTGTTTTCCTGGTTTCTTGCACGCGCACGCCTAAACTGATCCCATATGGCATGGTTGTTGGAGGAGATTGCCTTCTTTTTAAGGAAATCTTGCTTTCGGATTTTACTCAGCAACTCTCTAGTAATACAAGGAGATCGTTTTTTCGAATTATTTTCGATTTGAGTGGTACGTGATCAGAGGCGGATCCAGGAATTTTTGATTGGGTGGGGGGCGGGGGGGTCCAAACTTTGGTTCTGATAGGACTGTTGGACTCTTTGAGGCAAATTACTTCTCCCCCACACCCCCTCCCACCAGTCGCGGTTGCACGTTATAATTCCTTGGCCGCTTACCGTTTATTTGGATTCATTAAAAAATTCAGCCAGTTAAAAGTGATATACGATCCTGTCTCAAAGTTGTAAGCGTCAGGTTTGATATGGGGGGTCCAGATCCCCCGGACCCTCCCCCTGAATCCGCCACTGGTGATTATCGACGCAGCCAAGGAACATTTCTTTCTATACACTCCACATTTCATTCGGATCAGAAAAAAAAATCGACATTGGCCCCAGACAGTTGAGACTTATTTACATGACAAAAAAAACAAGAGAATGATCCCTTATGCCAAGGTGAATGACACCCGAATCTGTAACCTTCTCTAGGGAATTTGTTATGCACAAATCTATTAATGTTTTTGAGGCCGGGGTGACACGTGATGGTTCCGTGATCAACTGACTGAGAACATAGGTATCGAAAATGTTTGTCAGATAGGAAGAATTAACTGTAACTGCTTCAGGCAACAAATTGCAGTTGATATCACTGAGTAAATATAGTTCCTTATTTTCCGCGTCAATTTTAGCAATGACGTTCTCAAATTCGCCAAATAGACTAGGTGGCTAGATGGTTTTAAAAAAGATCACACGTACCGTAAAACACATTCTATGCATTTGAGTGGCACACGTTTCGGAAAAGGAAAAAGCAAGAAATCATTATTTTGGCAACAATATGAGCGAGACAGGAAATCTTTATTTTCTTCTTGCAGTCCACGAAATAGTGTAGAAACATGCCTTTATGAATTCACCGTCGACCATCTTAAGTTCATCGTTGGCAAGACCTTTTCCTATATTCTGGTGCCCCTTTTCACTGTCCTTCAACAAATCACACCAGTTAAGAATGTTTTTTTTCTTTGCAGCTGTGATCCAATGTTCCTTTTTCAAGAGCGAAAAGCTAAGCTAGCTAGAGTGAATGACCCGTAAACAGAGTGTTACAGAACCGAGAAAAATGATTGAGATTAACATTTGTCAGTTGTTACAAAAAACAAAAACAGATATGACTAGTTTAAACTGATATGAACTCCACCAGTTTAGTCGGGTAAATCAACGGCGATTTCCTATGGAATACTGAATATAAAGTAACTCGCAAACTGAGAAACATGTTGATGTTTTTGGATGTACAATGAGCCAAAAACTGCAATGTCACTGCGGGAGTGGGAGTGATTTGAGCCGTTGACTGTTATCCCAGACGCTTTCGTTTTCAGGGTAATTTGGTAATATCAACGAAGTTTAAATTGTAAATTGGCCAGCGTAAAGAGTTAAAAAGCTGACGTTTCGAGCGTTAGCCCTTCCTCAGAGCGAAGGGCTAACGCTCGAAATGTCACGGCTTTTTAACTCTTCACGGCCAATTTACAATTTCAACTGAGTTAATATCACCAAATTACCTTGTTACCCCCACCGACGCAGCACCACAGATTCTTTAGAAACTTAACCCTTTTATGCTTTCGTTTTCAGCTCGCTTTTCCTTACACCCCTCTTGAATTTCTGGAGCTTGCATTGGCTACTTAATTTTCAGTCTCGGGTTGGGGTTAGTAAAGCTGCGGTTGTACTACCTTTACCTCTCCACCCTTCCCCCCCCCCATTCCTTCCAGGTACCTTTCCTAGACGCACAACATACTAATTAATATCGTTTACACTCTCATGCGAAGGAGGAATGAAGGAAGTAACGAGACTCCCGGTCCCCGGAATGCACCCATGTCTAGCGTCTGTGGGTTTTCCTTCAGTAAAGTATGGGTCTGAATATTGGAAGTTTAATGGAGTTCGATGTTTCTAACAAAGGATTACCTTACCTCTAAGAAAGGCTTACCTTACCTCTAACAAAGGCTTACCTTACCTCTAATAAAGGCTTAGCTTACCTCTAACAAGGGCTTACCTTACCTCTACCAAAGGCTTACCTTACCTCTTACAAAGGCTTACCTTACCTCTAACAAAGGCTTAGCTTACTTCTAACAAAGGCTTACCTTACCTCTTACAAAGGCTTACGTTAACTCTAACAAAGGCTTACCTTACCTCTAACAAAGGATTACCTTACCTCTAACAAAGGCTTACCTTACCTCTAACAAAGGCTTACCTCGCTCTTTCCAATTCATTCGAAACTGTAGAGAGATATCAATAAAGTTACGAGAATAGATAGAACAGGAAAAATTGGAGTATCGAAACCGCGCGGAGCTTATGTGGTAAGATCTGGTCATTCTGCTTAAGTGGGACTGTCACTTCAGAGAAAATGTTTTGCATGCATGTTCAATATAATTAATTTTTCCCAACCGTCCCATCTATTGACGGAAGTAGCTCAGTTATCACGTCGTCTGATGTCGAGGTAGAAGTTCCTTGTGTAAAAGTAGTTTTTCCTGAAAAGGCGACTGAAAACTTTCCATCTTATCCAAGTCCTATGTTTTAAGTGTTCATGCTAGCTTGTCTGATTCACTTTAACGACCAGATATTAACTACGAGGTCGTAACGCAGGGCTTACATGGTGCGGAAAATTTTATTCAGGAAATATATCGAAAATGTTCGTCACAATTTTTCAACCTCTGTTCTTTATGCGATATCCTCATCTGTCTGTTAAACAAAGCAACTAAACTGATCTAGATTCGAGTTTTTCATTACACGACTCGGGCAGTCAGAGGGCCAATAACTAAAATCAACCAATCAAAATGCTCTATTGCCGGTCAATATTCTCTCAGTATTGGACCGGGCACTGTCCCGAATGGTCACGAATGATACCGCACTTGTGTCCCTTTGAACTTCAGTCGTATAATAAATCTCTTATTAACCAAGCTTGCTCGGGACCGTACTGGAAGAATATCGGCCCTCGGTGTTTTTTGTATGGACCTCGCTGCGCTCGGTCCGTACTGTCAAGACCTCGGGCCGATATTCTCCCAGTACGGCCCGTGCGCTTGGTTAATAAGATATATGTATTTCACTTTTTAAATACATTGATATCATACCTAATGGCTAAGTCTGATATCTAGGATTATATTTTTTTCTGTATTAGCACTGTCACCAACAGTGTTGACAGAAATTTAAGGTTTTCTTTCTGAGCTTTTCAGAAGC